>NW_026894557.1:0-110415 GCF_032452875.1 Bos javanicus
TGATCAGTGACTGACAGGCGCTGATCAGGGGCCTGTGCACGCACTGATCAGGGTGGCTGATCGTGAACCATCACCTGATCGCCATGCAGTGATCACGTGGCTGGTCGTTCACTGATCACGTGTTTATCATACGGTGATCACGTGACTGAGAGGCGCTGATCACGTGACTGTGCCGTCAGTGATCACGTGGCTGAGCAGGCACTGATATCGTGACTGAGCATGCACTGATCATGTGCCGGGAGCCGGGAGGCATTCCACTCTGGACAAAGGTCATGAGGAAGGAGGCTCGGCATACGCAAATGCGGGATCGAGCCTCAGGAGTCCACCCGGATATTCTCGAGCATCTCCCCCCAAAAACCAGAGTCTGCCTACTGTATTGCTTTGTGCTCTCACCTCTGATTTCACTGGGGGCTGTCCCCCACCACCATCTCGCTCTCTCTGTCAAAGAGTTAACTTAGAGCTCCAATTCATAAAGTTCCTTGTCATTCTTCCCTTTAACTTCCAGCTGAGTCTCCATCTGGAGCGCGGAACCCACCACGCTACTAATTATGCCTGGGCTGCTAAGACCCACTCGAGAAGGTGTCTAGGTGAGGCACCTTTGCTATTCGAGAGGGCGCCTGCGGCCTACGTAAGTGGTGCAAACTTCTTGTCTTGAAGTTTGATTGGTCTTCCGCGTAAACCAAGCTACTCAGTCTCTTTTCTCCACCGAATTTTCCTACTGAGCTCTCCTCATACTATTATTCTTGACATCTCTGATTAGCATATAAATAGTCGCCTAGGCCATCTCTCCTTCGAATACCCTGGATCAGTTGGGGCTGGTCCTCGGCAGGTGGCGACCGAACAGGGACCTCAGGAGGCAATACTCAAAGAGCTGAGCAGACACGAACCACGCAATCAGCAGGCAATAAGCATGGAGCTCAGCAGTGACGAATCATGCTGCTCAACTGGCAATAATCAAGCACGTGACCAGGCAGGAATCACGCAGCTCAGCTGGCAATTGTCAAGCAGATGAGCCGACAGGAATCACGCAGCTCAGCTGGCAATTGTCATGCAGATGAGCCGGCAGGAATCACGCAGCTCAGCAGGCCCTGATCACGTGACTCTGCAGGCACTGATCACGTGGCTGATCAAGTCCAGATCACGTGACTGAGCATGCACTGATCACGTGGCTATCATGCACTGATCACGTGACTGCGCATGCACTGATGACGTGGCTGATCGGGCACTGATCACATGGCTCATCGTGCACTGATCACGTGTTTATCAGGCAATGATCAGTGACTGACAGGCGCTGATCATGGGACTGTGCACGCACTGATCACGTGGCTATCATGCACTGATCACGTGACTGCGCATGCACTGATGACGTGGCTGTTCGGGCACTGATCACCTGTTTATCAGGCAGTGATCAGTGACTGACAGGCGCTGATCAGGGGACTGTGCACGCACTGATCAGGTGGCTGATCAGGAACTGACCACCTGACCGCGCATGCAGTGATCACGTGGCTGGTCGTTCACTGATCACGTGTTTATCATACGGTGATCACGTGACTGAGAGGCGCTGATCACGTGACTGTGCCGTCAGTGATCACGTGGCTGAGCAGGCACTGATATCGTGACTGAGCATGCACTGATCATGTGCCGGGAGCCGGGGAGGCATTCCACTCTGGACAAAGGTCATGAGGAAGGAGGCTCGGCATACGCAAATGCGGGATCGAGCCTCAGGAGTCCACCCGGATATTCTCGAGCATCTCCCCCCAAAAACCAGAGTCTGCCTACTGTATTGCTTTGTGCTCTCACCTCTGATTTCACTGGGGGCTGTCCCCCACCACCATCTCACTCTCTCTGTCAAAGAGTTAACTTAGAGCTCCAATTCATAAAGTTCCTTGTCATTCTTCCCTTTAACTTCCAGCTGAGTCTCCATCTGGAGCGCGGAACCCACCACGCTTACTAATTATGCCTGGGCTGCTAAGACCCACTCGAGAAGGTGTCTAGGGTGAGGCACCTTTCGCTATTCGAGAGGGCGCCTGCGGCCTACGTAAGTGGTGCAAACTTCTTGTCTTGAAGTTTGATTGGTCTTCCGCGTAAACCAAGCTACTCAGTCTCTTTTCTCCACCGAATTTTCCTACTGAGCTCTCCTCATACTATTATTCTTGACATCTCTGATTAGCATATAAATAGTCGCCTAGGCCATCTCTCCTTCGAATACCCTGGATCAGTTGGGGCTGGTCCCCGGCAGGTGGCGACCGAACAGGGACCTCAGGAGGCGATACTCAAAGAGCTGAGCAGACACGAACCACGCAATCAGCAGGCAATAAGCATGGAGCTCAGCAGTGACGAATCATGCTGCTCAACTGGCAATAATCAAGCACGTGACCAGGCAGGAATCACGCAGCTCAGCCAATTGTCAAGCAGATGAGCCGACAGGAATCACGCAGCTCAGCTGGCAATTGTCATGCAGATGAGCCGGCAGGAATCACGCAGCTCAGCAGGCCCTGATCACGTGACTCTGCAGGCACTGATCACGTGGCTGATCAAGTCCAGATCACGTGACTGAGCATGCACTGATCACGTGGCTATCATGCACTGATGACGTGACTGCGCATGCACTGATGACGTGGCTGATCGGGCACTGATCACATGGCTCATCATGCACTGATCACGTGTTTATCAGGCAATGATCAGTGACTGACAGGCGCTGATCATGGGACTGTGCATGCACTGATCACGTGGCTATCATGCACTGATCACGTGACTGCGCATGCACTGATGACGTGGCTGTTCGGCACTGATCACGTGTTTATCAGGCAGTGATCAGTGACTGACAGGCGCTGATCAGGGGACTGTGCACGATCAGGTGGCTGATCAGGAACTGACCACCTGACTGCGCATGCAGTGATCACGTGGCTGGTCGGTCACTGATCACGTGTTTATCATACGGTGATCACGTGACTGAGAGGCGCAGATCACGTGACTGTGCCGTCAGTGATCACGTGGCTCAGCAGGCACTGATATCGTGACTGAGCATGCACTGATCATGTGCCGGGAGCCGGGGAGGCATTCCACTCTGGACAAAGGTCATGAGGAAGGAGGCTCGGCATACGCAAATGCAGGATCGAGCCTCAGGAGTCCACCCGGATATTCTCGAGCATCTCCCCCCAAAAAACCGGAGTCTGCCTACTGTATTGCTTTGTGCTCTCACCTCTGATTTCACTGGGGGCTGTCCCCCACCACCATCTCGCTCTCTCTGTCAAAGAATTAACTTACAGCTCCAATTCATAAAGTTCCTTGTCATTCTTCCCTTTAACTTCCAGCTGAGTCTCCATCTGGAGCGCGGAACCCACCACGCTTACTAATTATGCCTGGGCTGCTAAGACCCACTCGAGAAGGTGTCTAGGGTGAGGCACCTTTCGCTATTCGAGAGGGCGCCTGCGGCCTACGTAAGTGGTGCAAACTTCTTGTCTTGAAGTTTGATTGGTCTTCCGCGTAAACCAAGCTACTCAGTCTCTTTTCTCCACCGAATTTTCCTACTGAGCTCTCCTCATACTATTATTCTTGACATCTCTGATTAGCATATAAAGAGTCGCCTAGGCCATCTCTCCTTCGAATACCCTGGATCAGTTGGGGCTGGTCCCCGGCAGGTGGCGACCGAACAGGGACCTCAGGAGGCAATACTCAAAGAGCTGAGCAGACACGAACCACGCAATCAGCAGGCAATAAGCATGGAGCTCAGCAGTGACGAATCATGCTGCTCAACTGGCAATAATCAAGCACGTGACCAGGCAGGAATCACGCAGCTCAGCTGGCAATTGTCAAGCAGATGAGCCGACAGGAATCACGCAGCTCAGATGGCAATTGTCATGCAGATGAGCCGGCAGGAATCACGCAGCTCAGCAGGCCCTGATCACGTGACTCTGCAGGCACTGATCACGTGGCTGATCAAGTCCAGATCACGTGACTGAGCATGCACTGATCACGTGGCTATCATGCACTGATGACGTGACTGCGCATGCACTGATGACGTGGCTGATCGGGCACTGATCACATGGCTCATCATGCACTGATCACGTGTTTATCAGGCAATGATCAGTGACTGACAGGCGCTGATCATGGGACTGTGCACGCACTGATCACGTGGCTATCATGCACTGATCACGTGACTGCGCATGCACTGATGACGTGGCTGTTCGGGCACTGATCACCTGTTTATCAGGCAGTGATCAGTGACTGACAGGCGCTGATCAGGGGACTGTGCACGCACTGATCAGGTGGCTGATCAGGAACTGACCACCTGACCGCGCAGCAGTGATCACGTGGCTGGTCTTCACTGATCACGTGTTTATCATACGGTGATCACGTGACTGAGAGTGCACTGATCACGTGACTGTGCCGTCAGTGATCACGTGGCTGAGCAGGCACTGATATCGTGACTCATGCACTGATCATGTGCCGGGAGCCAGGGAGGCATTCCACTCTGGACAAAGGTCATGAGGAAGGAGGCTCGGCATACGCAAATGCGGGATCGAGCCTCAGGGGTCCACCCGGATATTCTCGAGCAACTCCCCCACAAAAAAACCGGAGTCTGCCTACTGTATTGCTTTGTGCTCTCACCTCTGATTTCACTGGGGGCTTTCCCCCACCACCATCTCGCTCTCTCTGTCAAAGAGTTAACTTAGAGCTCCAATTCATAAAGTTCCTTGTCATTCTTCCCTTTAACTTCCAGCTGAGTCTCCATCTGGAGCGCGGAACCCACCACGCTTACTAATTATGCCTGGGCTGCTAAGACCCACTCGAGAAGGTGTCTAGGGTGAGGCACCTTTCGCTATTCGAGAGGGCGCCTGCGGCCTACGTAAGTGGTGCAAACTTCTTGTCTTGAAGTTTGATTGGTCTTCCACGTAAACCAAGCTACTCAGTCTCTTTCTCCACCGAATTTTGCTACTGAGCTCTCCTCATACTATTATTCTTGACATCTCTGATTAGCATATAAATAGTCGCCTAGGCCATCTCTCCTTCGAATACCCTGGATCAGTTGGGGCTGGTCCCCGGCAGGTGGCGACCGAACAGGGACCTCAGGAGGCAATACTCAAAGAGCTGAGCAGACACGAACAACGCAATCAGCAGGCAATAAGCATGGAGCTCAGCAGTGACGAATCATGCTGCTCAACTGGCAATAATCAAGCACGTGACCAGGCAGGAATCACGCAGCTCAGCTGGCAATTGTCAAGCAGATGAGCGACAGGAATCACGCAGCTCAGCTGGCAATTGTCATGCAGATGAGCCGGCAGGAATCACGCAGCTCAGCAGGCCCTGATCACGTGACTCTGCAGGCACTGATCACGTGGCTGATCAAGTCCAGATCACGTGATGATATGATCACTGATCACGATGCTGATCATGCACTGATGACGTGGCTGATCAGGCACTGATCACATGGCTCATTATGCACTGATCACGTGTTTATCAGGCAATGATCAGTGACTGACAGGCGCTGATCATGGGACTGTGCACGCACTGATCACGTGGCTATCATGCACTGATCACGTGACTGCGCATACACTGATGACGTGGCTGTTCGGGCACTGATCACGTTTGTTTATCAGGCAGTGATCAGTGACTGACGAGGCGCTGATCAGGGACTGTGCACGCACTGATCAGGTGGCTGATCAGGATCTGACCACCTGACCGCGCATGCAGTGATCACCTGGCTGGTCGTTCACTGATCACGTGTTTATCATACGGTGATCACGTGACTGAGAGGCGCTGATCACGTGACTGTGCCGTCAGTGATCACGTGGCTGAGCAGGCACTGATATCGTGACTGAGCATGCACTGATCATGTGCCGGGAGCCGGGAGGCATTCCACTCTGGACAAAGGTCATGAGGAAGGAGGCTCGGCATACGCAAATGCGGGATCGAGCCTCAGGAGTCCACCCGGATGTTCTCGAGCATCTCCCCCCAAAACCAGAGTCTGCCTACTGTATTGCTTTGTGCTCTCACCTCTGATTTCACTGGGGGCTGTCCCCCACCACCATCTCGCTCTCTCTGTCAAAGAGTTAACTTAGAGCTCCAATTCATAAAGTTCCTTGTCATTCTTCCCTTTAACTTCCAGCTGAGTCTCCATCTGGAGCGCGGAACCCACCACGCTTACTAATTATGCCTGGGCTGCTAAGACCCACTCGAGAAGGTGTCTAGGGTGAGGCACCTTTCGCTATACGAGAGGGCGCCTGCGGCCTACGTAAGTGGTGCAAACTTCTTGTCTTGAAGTTTGATTGGTCTTCCGCGTAAACCAAGCTACTCAGTCTCTTTTCTCCACCGAATTTTCCTACTGACCTCTCCTCATACTGTTATTCTTGACATCTCTGATTAGCATATAAATAGTCGCCTAGGCCATCTCTCCTTCGAATACCCTGGATCAGTTGGGGCTGGTCCCCGGCAGGTGGCGGCCGAACAGGGACCTCAGGAGGCAATACTCAAAGAGCTGAGCAGACATGAACCACGCAATCAGCAGGCAATAAGCATGGAGCTCAGCAGTGACGAATCATGCTGCTCAACTGGCAATAATCAAGCACGTGACCAGGCAGGAATCACGCAGCTCAGCTGGCAATTGTCAAGCAGATGAGCCGGCAGGAATCACGCAGCTCAGCTGGCAATTGTCATGCAGATGAGCCGGCAGGAATCACGCAGCTCAGCAGGCCCTGATCACCTGACTCTGCAGGCACTGATCACGTGGCTGATCAAGTCCAGATCACGTGACTGATCATGCACTGATCACGTGGCTATCATGCACTGGTCACGTGACTGTGCATGCACTGTTCACGTGGCTGATCAGTCACTGATCACGTGGCTCATCATGCGCTGATCACGTGGCTGATCAGGCGATGTATCACGTGACTGATCATGCACTGATCACGTGGCTCTCATGCACTGATCATGTGGCTATCATGCACTGATCACGTAGCTATCATGAACTGATCACGGGCTGATCACGCACTGATCACGTAGCTACCATGTACTGGTCATGTGACTGATCATGCACTGATCACGTAATTGATCCTGCACTGATCACATGGCTCATCACACACTGATCCGGTGGCTGATCACACTCGTATCACGTGACTGATCATGTACAGATCACGAATAATCATGAAGTGATCACGTGGCGATCCTGCACTGATCACGTGGATATCATGCACTGATCACGTGGCTGATCACACACGTATCACGTGACTAATCATGCACTGATCACGTGGCTATCATGCACTGATCACGTGGCTATCATGCACTGATCACGTGGCTGATCATGCAATGATCACGGAGCTGCCATGCACTGGTCACGTGACTGATCATGCACTGATCAGGTAATTGATCATGCACTGATCATGTGACTGATCATGCACAGATCACGTAACTGATCATGCAGAGATCACGTGACTGATCATGCACTGATCACGTGGCTATCATGCACTGCTCACGTGGCTGATCATGCAATGATCACGCAGCTACCATGTACTTGTCACATGACTGATCATGCACTGATCACATAATTGATCATGCACTGATCACCTGGCTTATCATGCATTGATCATGTGACTGATCATGTGCTGATCATGTTTGGTGTCACACACTGATCATGTGCCTATGGAGGCAATGAACATAGAGCTGAGTAGGCAGGAATCAGTCAGCAGGCTATAATCATGTAATTCACCTGTGGAAATCATGCTGCTGAGCTGGCAATAATCAAGTAGATGAGCAGGCAGGAATTACGCAGCACAGGTGGCAATTGTCAAGCAGCTGACAGGCAGGAATCGTGCAGCTCAGCTGGCAATTGTCAAGCAGATGAGCAGACAGTAATCACGCAGCTCAGCAGGCCCTGATCACGTGACTGAGCATGCACTGTTCACGTGGCTGATCACACACCTATCACATGACTGATCATGCACTGATCATGTGAATGATCATGCACTGATCACGTGGCTATCATGCACTGATCACTTGGCTGGACATACACTGATCACGTGCCTGGTCATGCACTGATCACGTGGCTGATCATGCACTGATCACGTGACTGATCATGCACTGATCTCGTGTCTGATCATGCACTGATCACGTGGCTATCATGCACTGCTCACGTGGCTGATCATGCCATGATCACGCAGCTACCATGTACTGGTCACATGACTGATCAGGCACTGATCACGTGACTGATCATGCAGTGATCACGTGGCTATCATGAACTACTCACGTGGCTGATCATGCAATGATCATGTAGCTACCATGTACAGGTCACGTGAATGAACATACACCCATCAGGTGACTGATCATGCACTGATCACGTGGCTATCATGCACTGATCACGAGACTGATCATGCACTGTTCACGTCTATATCATGCACTGATCACATGACTGCCTGTGCACTGATCACGTGGATGATCATACACTAATCTTGTGACAGATCATGCACTGATCACGTGGCTGATCATGCACTGATACCGTGAGTGAGCATGGACTGATCACATGACTATCATGTAGTGATCACGTGACTTAATGGCGCTGATCATGTGACTGATCATGCGCTGATCATGTTTGCTATCATACACTGATCATGTGCCTCTGGAGGCAATAAACAAAGAGCTGAGTAGGCACGAATCAAACAGTCAGCAGGCAATAATCATGGAACTCAGGTGTGAGGAATCATGCTGCTCAGCTGGCAATAATCAAGCAGCTGAGCAGGCAGGAATTACGCAGCACAGCTGGCAATTGTCAAGCAGATGACAGGCAGGAATCGTGCAGCTCAGCTGGCAATTGTCAAGCAGATGAGCAGACAGTAATCACGCAGCTCAGCAGGCCCAGATCACGTGACTGAGCATGCACTGTTCACGTGGCTGATCATACACTGATCACGTGATGATCATGCACTGATCACTTGGATATCATGCACTGATCACGTGGCTGATCATACACTGTTCACGTGTCTGACCATGCACTGATCACGTGGCTGATCATAAACTGCTCACGTAACTGATCATGCACTGATCACGTGGCTATCATGCTCTGCTCACGTGGCTGATCATGCAACGATCACGTAGCAACCATGTACTGGTCACGTGACTGATCATGCACTGATCACGTAATTGATCCTGCACTGATCACGTGGCTCATCACGCACTGATCACGTGGCTGATCACACATGTATCACGTGACTGACTATGCACTGATCACGTGGCTCTCATGCACTGATCACGTGGCTATCATGCACTGATCACTTGGCTAGACATACACTGATCACGTGCCTCGTCATGCACTGATCACGTGGCTGATCATGCACTGATCACGTGACTGATCATGCACTGATCTCGTGTCTGATCATGCACTGATCACGTGGCTATCATGCACTGCTCACGTGGCTGATCATGCCATGATCACGCAGCTACCATGTACTGGTCACATGACTGATCATGCACTGATCACGTGACTGATCATGCAGTGATCACGTGGCGATCATGAACTACTCACGTGGCTGATCATGCAATGATCACGGGACTGATCATGCACTGTTCACGTCTATATCATGCACTGATAACATGACTGCCCGTGCACTGATCACGTGGATGATCATACACTAATCTTGTGACAGATCATGCACTGATCACGTGGCTGATCATGCACTGATACCGTGACTGAGCATGGACTGATCACATGACTATCATGTAGTGATCACATGACTTAATGGCGCTGATCATGTGACTGATTATGCCCTGATCATGTTTGCTATCATACAGTGATCATGTACCTCTGGAAGCAATAAACAAAGAGCTGAGTAGGCACGAATCAAAGAGTCAGCAGGAAATAATCATGGAACACAGGTGTGAGGAATCGTGCTGCTCAGCTGGCAATAGTCAAGCAGCTGAGCAGGCAGGAATTGCGCAGCACAGCTGGCAATTGTCAAGCAGATGAGCAGACAGTAATCACGCAGCTCAGCAGGCCCAGATCACGTGACTGAGCATGCACTGTTCACGTGGCTGGTCATACACTGATCACGTGATGATCATGCACTGATCACTTGGATATCATGCACTGATCACGTGGCTGATCATACACTGTTCACGTGTCTGACCATGCACTGATCACGTGGCTGATCATACACTGCTCACGTAACTGATCATGCACTGATCACGTGGCTATCATGCACTGATCACGTGGCTGAACATGCACTGTTCACGTGGCTGATCACACACCTGTCACGTGACATATCATGCACTGATCACGTGGCACTCATGCACTGATCACGTGGCTGATCATACTCTGCTCACGTAACTCATGCACACATCACGTGGCTATCATGCACTGCACACGTGGCTCGTCATGGAATGATCACGTAGCAACCATATACTGGTAACGTGACTGATCATGCAAAGATCACGTAAATGATCATGCACTGTTCACGTGACTGATCATGTACTGATCACGTGACTGATCATGCACTGACCACGTGGCTATCATGCTCTGCTCACGTGGCTGATCATGCAATGATCACGTAGCAACCATGTACTGGTCACGTGACTGATCATGCACTGATCACGTAATTGATCCTGCACTGATCACGTGGCTCATCATGCACTGATCACGTGGCTGATCACACATGTATCACGTGACTGATCATGCACTGATCACGTGGCTCTTATGCACTGATCACGAGACTGATCATGCAGTGATCACGTGGCTATCATGAACTACTCACGTGGCTGATCATGCAATGATCATGTAGCTACCATGTACAGGTCACGTGAATGATCATACACCCATCAGGTGACTGATCATGCACTGATCACGTGGCTATCATGCACTGATCACGAGACTGATCATGCACTGTTCACGTCTATATCATGCACTGATCACATGACTGCCTGTGCACTGATCACGTGGATGATCATACACTAATCTTGTGACAGATCATGCACTGATCACGTGGCTGATCATGCACTGATACCGTGACTGAGCATGGACTGATCACATGACTATCATGTAGTGATCACGTGACTTAATGGCGCTGATCATGTGACTGATCATGCGCTGATCATGTTTGCTATCATACACTGATCATGTGCCTCTGGAGGCAATAAACAAAGAGCTGAGTAGGCACGAATCAGTCAGCAGGCAATAATCATGGAACTCAGGTGTGAGGAATCATGCTGCTCAGCTGGCAATAATCAAGCAGCTGAGCAGGCAGGAATTACGCAGCACAGCTGGCAATTGTCAAGCAGATGACAGGCAGGAATCGTGCAGCTCAGCTGGCAATTGTCAAGCAGATGAGCAGACAGTAATCACGAAGCTCAGCAGGCCCAGATCACGGGACTGAGCATGCACTGTTCACGTGGCTGATCATACACTGATCACGTGATGATCATGCACTGATCACTTGGATATCATGCACTGATCACGTGGCTGATCATACACTGTTCACGTGTCTGACCATGCACTGATCACGTGGCTGACCATACACTGCTCACGTAACTGATCATGCACTGATCACGTGGCTATCATGCACTGATCACGTGGCTGAACATGCACTGTTCACGTGGCTGATCACACACCTGTCACGTGACATATCATGCACTGATCACGTGGCACTCATGCACTGATCACGTGGCTGATCATACTCTGCTCACGTAACTCATGCACACATCACGTGGCTATCATGCACTGCTCACGTGGCTCGTCATGGAATGATCACGTAGCAACCATATACTGGTAACGTGACTGATCATGCAAAGATCACGTAAATGATCATGCACTGGTCACGTGACTGATCATGTACTGATCACGAGACTGATCATGCACTGACCACGTGGCTATCATGCTCTTCTCACGTGGCTGATCATGCAATGATCATGTAGCAACCATGTACTGGTCACGTGACTGATCATGCACTGATCACGTAATTGATCCTGCACTGATCACGTGGCTCATCATGCACTGATCACGTGGCTGATCACACATGTATCACGTGACTGATCATGCACTGATCACGTGGCTCTCATGCACTGATCACGTGGCTGTCATGCACTGATCACGTGGGTATCATGCACTGATCACGTGGCTGATCACACACGTATCACATGACTGATCATGCACTGATCACGTGGCTGATCATGCACTGATCACGTGGCTATCATTCACTGATAATGTGGCTGATCAGGCAATGATCACGTAGCTACCATGTACTGGTCACGTGACTGATCATGCACTGATCACGTAATTGATCATGCACTGATCATGTGGCTGATCATGCACTGATCACGTGGCTGATCATACACTGATCACATAACTGATCATGCACTGATCACGTGACTGATCATGCACTGATCACGTGGCTATCATGCACTGATCACTTGGCTGGACATACACTGATCACGTGCCTGGTCATGCACTTATCACGTGGCTGATCATGCAGTGATCACGTGGCTGTCATGAACTACTCACGTGGCTGATCATGCAATGATCACGTAACTACCATGTACAGGTCACGTGAATGATCATACACCCATCAGGTGACTGATCATGCACTGATCACGTGGCTATCATGCACTGATCACGAGACTGATCATGCACTGTTCAGGTCTATATCATGCACTGATCACATGACTGCCCGTGCACTGATCACGTGGATGATCATACACTAATCTTGTGACAGATCATGCACTGATCACGTGGCTGATCATGCACTGATACCGTGACTGAGCATGGACTGATCACATGACTATCATGTAGTGATCACGTGACTTAATGGCGCTGATCATGTGACTGATCATGCGCTGATCTTGTTTGCTATCATACACTGATCATGTGCCTCTGGAGGCAATAAACAAAGAGCTGAGTAGGCATGAATCAAACATTCAGCAGGCAATAATCATGGAACACAGGTGTGAGGAATCGTGCTGCTCAGCTGGCAATAATCAAGCAGCTGAGCAGGCAGGAATTACGCAGCACAGCTGGCAATTGTCAAGCAGATGACAGGCAGGAATCGTGCAGCTCAGCTGGCAATTGTCAAGCAGATGAGCAGACAGTAATCACGCAGCTCAGCAGGCCCAGATCACGGGACTGAGCATGCACTGTTCACGTGGCTGATCATACACTGATCACGTGATGATCATGCACTGATCACTTGGATATCATGCACTGATCACGTGGCTGATCATACACTGTTCACGTGTCTGACCATGCACTGATCACGTGGCTGATCATACACTGCTCACGTAACTGATCATGCACTGATCACGTGGCTATCATGCTCTGCTCACGTGGCTGATCATGCAACGATCACGTAGCAACCATGTACTGGTCACGTGACTGATCATGCACTGATCACGTAATTGATCCTGCACTGATCACGTGGCTCATCACGCACTGATCACGTGGCTGATCACACATGTATCACGTGACTGACTATGCACTGATCACGTGGCTCTCATGCACTGATCACGTGGCTATCATGCACTGATCACTTGGCTGACATACACTGATCACGTGCCTGGTCATGCACTGATCACGTGGCTGATCATGCACTGATCACGTGACTGATCATGCACTGATCTCGTGTCTGATCATGCACTGATCACGTGGCTAACATGCACTGCTCACGTGGCTGATCATGCCATGATCACGCAGCTACCATGTACTGGTCACATGACTGATCATGCACTGATCACGTGACTGATCATGCAGTGATCACGTGGCGATCATGAACTACTCACGTGGCTGTTCATGCAATGCTCACGAGACTGATCATGCACTGTTCACGTCTATATCATGCACTGATAACATGACTGCCCGTGCACTGATCACGTGGATGATCATACACTAATCTTGTGACAGATCATGCACTGATCACGTGGCTGATCATGCACTGATACCGTGACTGAGCATGGACTGATCACATGACTATCATGTAGTGATCACGTGACTTAATGGCACTGATCATGTGACTGATCATGCGCTGATCATGTTTGCTATCATACACTGATCATGTGCCTCTGGAGGCAATAAACAAAGAGCTGAGTAGGCACGAATCAAACAGTCAGCAGGCAATAATCATGGAACACAGGTGTGAGGAATCATGCTGCTCAGCTGGCAATAATCAAGCAGCTGAGCAGGCAGGAATCGTGCAGCTCAGCTGGCAATTGTCAAGCAGATGAGCAGACAGTAATCACGCAGCTCAGCAGGCCCAGATCACGTGACTGAGCATGCACTGTTCACGTGGCTGATCATACACTGATCACGTGATGATCATGTACTGATCACTTGGATATCATGCACTGATCACGTGGCTGATCATACACTGTTCACGTGTCTGACCATGCACTGATCACGTGGCTGATCATACACTGCTCACGTAACTGATCATGCACTGATCACGTGGCTATCATGCACTGATCACGTGGCTGAACATGCAGTGTTCACGTGGCTGATCACACACCTGTCACCTGACATAACATGCACTGATCACGTGGCACTCATGCACTGATCACGTGGCTGATCATACTCTGCTCACGTAACTGATCATGCACACATCACGTGGCTATCATGCACTTCTCACGTGGCTCGTCATGGAATGATCACGTGGCTACCATATACTGGTAACGTGACTGATCATGCACAGATCACGTAAATGATCATGCACTGTTCACGTGACTGATCATGTACTGATCACGTGACTGATCATGCACTGATCACGTGGCTATCATGCTCTGCTCATGTGGCTGATCAGGCAAGGATCACGTAGCAACCATGTACTTGTCACGTGACTGATCATGCACTGATCACGTAATTGATCCTGCACTGATCACGTGGCTCATCATGCGCTGATCACGTGGCTAATCACACATGTATCACGTGACTGATCATGCACTGATCACGTGGCTATCATGCACTGATCACGTAGCTATCATGCACTGATCACGTGGCTGATCACGCAATGATCACGTAGCTACCATGTACTGGTCATGTGACTGATCATGCACTGATCACGTAATTGATCCTGCACTGATCACATGGCTCATCACGCACTGATCCGGTGGCTGATCACACTCGTATCACGTGACTGATCATGTACAGATCACGTAAATAATCATGAAGTGATCACGTGGCTATCCTGCACTGATCACGTGGATAACATGCACTGATCACGTGGCTGATCACACACGTATCACGTGACTGATCATGCACTGATCACGTGGCTATCATGCACTGATCACGTGGCTATCATGCACTGATCACGTGGCTGATCATGCAATGATCACGTAGCTGCCATGCACTGGTCACGTGACTGATCATGCACTGATCAGGTAATTGATCATGCACTGATCACGTGACTGATCATGCACAGATCACGTAACTGATCATGCAGAGATCACGTGACTGATCATGCACTGATCACGTGGCTATCATGCACTGCTCACGTGGCTGATCATGCAATGATCACGCGGCTACCATGTACTTGTCACATGACTGATCATGCACTGATCACATAATTGATCATGCACTGATCACCTGGCTTATCATGCATTGATCATGTGACTGATCATGTGCTGATCATGTTTGGTGTCACACACTGATCATGTGCCTATGGAGGCAATGAACATAGAGCTGAGTAGGCAGGAATCAGTCAGCAGGCTATAATCATGTAATTCACCTCTGAGAAATCATGCTGCTGAGCTGGCAATAATCAAGTAGATGAGCAGGCAGGAGTTACGCAGCACAGGTGGCAATTGTCAAGCAGCTGACAGGCAGGAATCGTGCAGCTCAGCTGGCAATTGTCAAGCAGATGAGCAGACAGTAATCACGCAGCTCAGCAGGCCCTGATCACGTGACTGAGCATGCACTGTTCACGTGGCTGATCACACACCTATCACATGACTGATCATGCACTGATCATGTGACTGATCATGCACTGATCACGTGGCTATCATGCACTGATCACTTGGCTGGACATACACTGATCACGTGCCTGGTCATGCACTGATCACGTGGCTGATCATGCACTGATCACGTGACTGATCATGCACTGATCTCGTGTCTGATCATGCACTGATCACGTGGCTATCATGCACTGCTCACGTGGCTGATCATGCCATGATCACGCAGCTACCATGTACTGGTCACATGACTGATCAGGCACTGATCACGTGACTGATCATGCAGTGATCACGTGGCTATCATGAACTACTCACGTGGCTGATCATGCAATGATCATGTAGCTACCATGTACAGGTCACGTGAATGATCATACACCCATCAGGTGACTGATCATGCACTGATCACGTGGCTATCATGCACTGATCACGAGACTGATCATGCACTGTTCACGTCTATATCATGCACTGATCACATGACTGCCTGTGCACTGATCACGTGGATGATCATACACTAATCTTGTGACAGATCATGCACTGATCACGTGGCTGATCATGCACTGATACCGTGACTGAGCATGGACTGATCACATGACTATCATGTAGTGATCACGTGACTTAATGGCGCTGATCATGTGACTGATCATGCGCTGATCATGTTTGCTATCATACACTGATCATGTGCCTCTGGAGGCAATAAACAAAGAGCTGAGTAGGCACGAATCAAACAGTCAGCAGGCAATAATCATGGAACTCAGGTGTGAGGAATCATGCTGCTCAGCTGGCAATAATCAAGCAGCTGAGCAGGCAGGAATTACGCAGCACAGCTGGCAATTGTCAAGCAGATGACAGGCAGGAATCGTGCAGCTCAGCTGGCAATTGTCAAGCAGATGAGCAGACAGTAATCACGCAGCTCAGCAGGCCCAGATCACGTGACTGAGCATGCACTGTTCACGTGGCTGATCATACACTGATCACGTGATGATCATGCACTGATCACTTGGATATCATGCACTGATCACGTGGCTGATCATACACTGTTCACGTGTCTGACCATGCACTGATCACGTGGCTGATCATAAACTGCTCACGTAACTGATCATGCACTGATCACGTGGCTATCATGCTCTGCTCACGTGGCTGAACATGCAACGTTCACGTGGCAACCATGTACTGGTCACGTGACTGATCATGCACTGATCACGTGACTGATCATGCACTGATCACGTGGCTCATCACGCACTGATCACGTGGCTGATCACACATGTATCACGTGACTGACTATGCACTGATCACGTGGCTCTCATGCACTGATCACGTGGCTATCATGCACTGATCACTTGGCTGGACATACACTGATCACGTGCCTGGTCATGCACTGATCACGTGGCTGATCATGCACTGATCACGTGACTGATCATGCACTGATCTCGTGTCTGATCATGCACTGATCACGTGGCTATCATGCACTGCTCACGTGGCTGATCATGCCATGATCACGCAGCTACCATGTACTGGTCACGTGACTGATCATGCACTGATCACGTGACTGATCATGCACTGATCACGTGGCGATCATGAACTGCTCACGTGGCTGATCATGCGATGATCACGTGACTGATCATGCACTGATCACGTCTATATCATGCACTGATAACATGACTGCCCGTGCACTGATCACGTGGATGATCATACACTAATCTTGTGACAGATCATGCACTGATCACGTGGCTGATCATGCACTGATACCGTGACTGAGCATGGACTGATCACATGACTATCATGTAGTGATCACGTGACTTAATGGCACTGATCATGTGACTGATCATGCGCTGATCATGTTTGCTATCATACACTGATCATGTGCCTCTGGAGGCAATAAACAAAGGCTGAGTAGGCACGAATCAAACAGTCAGCAGGCAATAATCATGGAACACAGGTGTGAGGAATCATGCTGCTCAGCTGGCAATAATCAAGCAGCTGAGCAGGCAGGAATCGTGCAGCTCAGCTGGCAATTGTCAAGCAGATGAGCAGACAGTAATCACGCAGCTCAGCAGGCCCAGATCACGTGACTGAGCATGCACTGTTCACGTGGCTGATCATACACTGATCACGTGATGATCATGTACTGATCACTTGGATATCATGCACTGATCACGTGGCTGATCATACACTGTTCACGTAGCTGACCATGTACTGATCACGTGGCTGATCATGCACTGCTCACGTAACTGATCATGCACTGATCACGTGGCTATCATGCACTGATCACGTGGCTGATCATGCACTGTTCACGTGGCTGATCACACACCTGTCACGTGACATATCATGCACTGATCACGTGGCACTCATGCACTGATCACGTGGCTGATCATACTCTGCTCACGTAACTCATGCACACATCACGTGGCTATCATGCACTGCTCACGTGGCTCCTCATGGAATGATCACGTAGCTACCATATACTGGTAACGTGACTGATCATGCACAGATCACGTAAATGATCATGCACTGATCACGTGACTGATCATGCACTGATCACGTGACTGATCATGCACTGATCACGTGGCTATCATGCACTGATCACGTGGCTGATCATGCAAGGATCACGTAGCAACCATGTACTTGGTCACGTGACTGATCATGCACTGATCACGTAACTGATCATGCACTGATCACGTGGCTCATCATGCACTGATCACGTGGCTGATCACACATGTATCACGTGACTGATCATGCACTGATCACGTGGCTATCATGCACTGATCACGTGGCTATCATGCACTGATCACGTGGCTGATCATGCAATGATCACGTAGCTACCATGTACTGGTCATGTGACTGATCATGCACTGATCACGTAACTGATCATGCACTGATCACGTGGCTGATCATGCACTGATCCGGTGGCTGATCACACTCGATCACGTGACTGATCATGTACTGATCACGTGACTGATCATGCAGTGATCACGTGGCTATCCTGCACTGATCACGTGGCTAACATGCACTGATCACGTGGCTGATCACACACGTATCACGTGACTAATCATGCACTGATCACGTGGCTATCATGCACTGATCACGTGGCTATCATGCACTGATCATGTGGCTGATCATGCAATGATCACGGAGCTGCCATGCACTGGTCACGTGACTGATCATGCACTGATCACGTAACTGATCATGCACTGATCACGTGACTGATCATGCACAGATCACGTAACTGATCATGCAGAGATCACGTGACTGATCATGCACTGATCACGTGGCTATCATGCACTGCTCACGTGGCTGATCATGCAACGATCACATAGCAACCATGTACTGGTCACGTGACTGATCATGCACTGATCACGTAATTGATCATGCACTGATCACGTGGCTTATCATGCATTGATCATGTGACTGATCATGCGCTGATCATGTTTGGTGTCACACACTGATCATGTGCCTATGGAGGCAATGAACATAGAGCTGAGTAGGCAGGAATCAGTCAGCAGGCTATAATCATGTAATTCACCTCTGAGAAATCATGCTGCTGAGCTGGCAATAATCAAGTAGATGAGCAGGCAGGAATTACGCAGCACAGGTGGCAATTGTCAAGCAGCTGACAGGCAGGAATCGTGCAGCTCAGCTGGCAATTGTCAAGCAGATGAGCAGACAGTAATCACGCAGCTCAGCAGGCCCTGATCACGTGACTGAGCATGCACTGTTCACGTGGCTGATCACACACCTATCACGTGACTGATCATGCACTGATCATGTGAATGATCATGCACTGATCACGTGGCTATCATGCACTGATCACTTGGCTGGACATGCACTGATCACGTGCCTGGTCATGCACTGATCACGTGGCTGATCATGCACTGATCACGTGACTGATCATGCACTGATCTCGTGTCTGATCATGCACTGATCACGTGGCTATCATGCACTGCTCACGTGGCTGATCATGCCATGATCACGCAGCTACCATGTACTGGTCACATGACTGATCAGGCACTGATCACGTGACTGATCATGCAGTGATCGCGTGGCTATCATGAACTACTCACGTGGCTGATCATGCAATGATCATGTAGCTACCATGTACAGGTCACGTGAATGATCATACACCCATCAGGTGACTGATCATGCACTGATCACGTGGCTATCATGCACTGATCACGAGACTGATCATGCACTGTTCACGTCTATATCATGCACTGATCACATGACTGCCTGTGCACTGATCACGTGGATGATCATACACTAATCTTGTGACAGATCATGCACTGATCACGTGGCTGATCATGCACTGATACCGTGAGTGAGCATGGACTGATCACATGACTATCATGTAGTGATCACGTGACTTAATGGCGCTGATCATGTGACTGATCATGCGCTGATCATGTTTGCTATCATACACTGATCATGTGCCTCTGGAGGCAATAAACAAAGAGCTGAGTAGGCACGAATCAAACAGTCAGCAGGCAATAATCATGGAACTCAGGTGTGAGGAATCATGCTGCTCAGCTGGCAATAATCAAGCAGCTGAGCAGGCAGGAATTACGCAGCACAGCTGGCAATTGTCAAGCAGATGACAGGCAGGAATCGTGCAGCTCAGCTGGCAATTGTCAAGCAGATGAGCAGACAGTAATCACGCAGCTCAGCAGGCCCAGATCACGTGACTGAGCATGCACTGTTCACGTGGCTGATCATACACTGATCACGTGATGATCATGCACTGATCACTTGGATATCATGCACTGATCACGTGGCTGATCATACACTGATCACGTGTCTGACCATGCACTGATCACGTGGCTGATCATGCACTGATCACGTAACTGATCATGCACTGATCACGTGGCTATCATGCTCTGCTCACGTGGCTGATCATGCACTGATCACGTAGCAATCATGTACTGATCACGTGACTGATCATGCACTGATCACGTAACTGATCATGCACTGATCACGTGGCTCATCACGCACTGATCACGTGGCTGATCACACATGTATCACGTGACTGACATGCACTGATCACGTGGCTATCATGCACTGATCACGTGGCTATCATGCACTGATCACTTGGCTGGACATACACTGATCACGTGCCTGGTCATGCACTGATCACGTGGCTGATCATGCAGTGATCACGTGACTGATCATGCACTGATCACGTGACTGATCATGCACTGATCACGTGGCTATCATGCACTACTCACGTGGCTGATCATGCCATGATCATGTAGCTACCATGTACTGGTCACGTGAATGATCATGCACCCATCACGTGACTGATCATGCACTGATCACGTGGCGATCATGAACTACTCACGTGGCTGATCATGCAATGATCACGGGACTGATCATGCACTGTTCACGTCTATATCATGCACTGATAACATGACTGCCCGTGCACTGATCACGTGGATGATCATACACTAATCTTGTGACAGATCATGCACTGATCACGTGGCTGATCATGCACTGATACCGTGACTGAGCATGGACTGATCACATGACTATCATGTAGTGATCACATGACTTAATGGCGATGATCATGTGACTGATTATGCCCTGATCATGTTTGCTATCATACAGTGATCATGTGCCTCTGGAAGCAATAAACAAAGAGCTGAGTAGGCACGAATCAAAGAGTCAGCAGGCAATAATCATGGAACTCAGGTGTGAGGAATCGTGCTGCTCAGCTGGCAATAATCAAGCAGCTGAGCAGGCAGGAATTAGGCAGCACAGCTGGCAATTGTCAAGCAGATGACAGGCAGGAATCGTGCAGCTCAGCTGGCAATTGTCAAGCAGATGAGCAGACAGTAATCACGCAGCTCAGCAGGCCCAGATCACTTGACTGAGCATGCACTGTTCACGTGGCTGATCATACACTGATCACGTGATGATCATGCACTGATCACTTGGATATCATGCACTGATCACGTGGCTGATCATACACTGATCACGTGTCTGACCATGCACTGATCACGTGGCTGATCATACACTGCTCACGTGACTGATCATGCACTGATCACGTGGCTATCATGCACTGATCACGTGGCTGAACATGCACTGTTCACGTGGCTGATCACACACCTGTCACGTGACTGATCATGCACTGATCACGTGGCTATCATGCACTGATCACGTGGCTGATCATACTCTGCTCACGTAACTCATGCACACATCACGTGGCTATCATGCACTGCACACGTGGCTGTCATGCACTGATCACGTAGCAACCATATACTGGTAACGTGACTGATCATGCAAAGATCACGTAAATGATCATGCACTGTTCGCGTGACTGATCATGTACTGATCACGTGACTGATCATGCACTGATCACGTAGCTTCCATGCACTGATCACGTGGCTGATCATGCACTGATCACGTAGCAACCATGCACTGATCACGTGACTGATCATGCACTGATCACGTAACTGATCATGCACTGATCACGTGTCTCATCATGCACTGATCACGTGGCTGATCACACATGTATCACGTGACTGATCATGCACTGATCACGTGGCTCTTATGCACTGATCACGAGACTGATCATGCAGTGATCACGTGGCTATCATGAACTACTCACGTGGCTGATCATGCAATGATCATGTAGCTACCATGTACAGGTCACGTGAATGATCATACACCCATCAGGTGACTGATCATGCACTGATCACGTGGCTATCATGCACTGATCACGAGACTGATCATGCACTGTTCACGTCTATATCATGCACTGATCACATGACTGCCGTGCACTGATCACGTGGATGATCATACACTAATCTTGTGACAGATCATGCACTGATCACGTGGCTGATCATGCACTGATACAGTGACTGAGCATGGACTGATCACATGACTATCATGTAGTGATCACGTGACTTAATGGCGCTGATCATGTGACTGATCATGCGCTGATCATGTTTGCTATCATACACTGATCATGTGCCTCTGGAGGCAATAAACAAAGAGCTGAGTAGTCACGAATCAGTCAGCAGGCAATAATCATGGAACTCAGGTGTGAGGAATCATGCTGCTCAGCTGGCAATAATCAAGCAGCTGAGCAGGCAGGAATTACGCAGCACAGCTGGCAATTGTAAGGCAGATGACAGGCAGGAATCGTGCAGCTCAGCTGGCAATTGTCAAGCAGATGAGCAGACAGTAATCACGCAGCTCAGCAGGCCCAGATCACGGGACTGAGCATGCACTGTTCACGTGGCTGATCATACACTGATCACGTGATGATCATGCACTGATCACTTGGATATCATGCACTGATCACGTGGCTGATCATACACTGTTCACGTGTCTGACCATGCACTGATCACGTGGCTGACCATACACTGCTCACGTAACTGATCATGCACTGATCACGTGGCTATCATGCACTGATCACGTGGCTGAACATGCACTGTTCACGTGGCTGATCACACACCTGTCACGTGACATATCATGCACTGATCACGTGGCACTCATGCACTGATCACGTGGCTGATCATACTCTGCTCACGTAACTCATGCACACATCACGTGGCTATCATGCACTGCTCACGTGGCTCGTCATGGAATGATCACGTAGCAACCATATACTGGTAACGTGACTGATCATGCAAAGATCACGTAAATGATCATGCACTGGTCACGTGACTGATCATGTACTGATCACGTGACTGATCATGCACTGACCACGTGGCTATCATGCTCTTCTCACGTGGCTGATCATGCAATGATCATGTAGCAACCATGTACTGGTCACGTGACTGATCATGCACTGATCACGTAATTGTTCCTGCACTGATCACGTGGCTCATCATGCACTGATCACGTGGCTGATCACACATGTATCACGTGACTGATCATGCACTGATCACGTGGCCTCATGCACTGATCACGTGGCTGTCATGCACTGATCACGTGGGTATCATGCACTGATCACGTGGCTGATCACACACGTATCACATGACTGATCATGCACTGATCACGTGGCTATCATGCACTGATCGCGTGGCTATCATGCACTGATAATGTGGCTGATCAGGCAATGATCGCGTAGCTACCATGTACTGGTCACGTGACTGATCATGCACTGATCACGTAATTGATCATGCACTGATCATGTGGCTGATCATGCACTGATCACGTGGCTGATCATACACTGATCACATAACTGATCATGCACTGATCACGTGACTGATCATGCACTGATCACGTGGCTATCATGCACTGATCACTTGGCTGGACATACACTGATCACGTGCCTGGTCATGCACTGATCACGTGGCTGATCATGCGATGATCACGTGGCTGTCATGAACTACTCACGTGGCTGATCATGCACTGATCACGTGGCTATCATGCACTGAACACGAGACTGATCATGCACTGTTCAGGTCTATATCATGCACTGATCACATGACTGCCTGTGCACTGATCACGTGGATGATCATACACTAATCTTGTGACAGATCATGCACTGATCACGTGGCTGATCATGCACTGATACCGTGACTGAGCATGGACTGATCACATGACTATCATGTAGTGATCACGTGACTTAATGGCGCTGATCATGTGACTGATCATGCGCTGATCTTGTTTGCTATCATACACTGATCATGTGCCTCTGGAGGCAATAAACAAAGAGCTGAGTAGGCATGAATCAAACATTCAGCAGGCAATAATCATGCAACACAGGTGTGAGGAATCATGCTGCTCAGCTGGCAATAATCAAGCAGCTGAGCAGGCAGGAATTATGCAGCACAGCTGGCAATTGTCAAGCAGATGACAGGCAGGAATCGTGCAGCTCAGCTGGCAATTGTCAAGCAGATGAGCAGACAGTAATCACGCAGCTCAGCAGGCCCAGATCACGTGACTGAGCATGCACTGTTCACGTGGCTGATCATACACTGATCACGTGATGATCATGCACTGATCACTTGGATATCATGCACTGATCACGTGGCTGATCATACACTGTTCACGTGTCTTACCATGCACTGATCACGTGGCTGATCATACACTGCTCACGTAACTGATCATGCACTGATCACGTGGCTATCATGCTCTGCTCACGTGGCTGATCATGCAACGTTCACGTAGCAACCATGTACTGGTCACGTGACTGATCATGCACTGATCACGTAATTGATCCTGCACTGATCACGTGGCTCATCACGCACTGATCACGTGGCTGATCACACATGTATCACGTGACTGACTATGCACTGATCACGTGGCTATCATGCACTGATCACGTGGCTATCATGCACTGATCACTTGGCTGGACATACACTGATCACGTGCCTGGTCATGCACTGATCACGTGGCTGATCATGCACTGATCACGTGACTGATCATGCACTGATCTCGTGTCTGATCATGCACTGATCACGTGGCTATCATGCACTGCTCACGTGGCTGATCATGCATGATCACGCAGCTGCCATGTACTGGTCACATGACTGATCATGCACTGATCACGTGACTGATCATGCAGTGATCACGTGGCTGATCATGAACTACTCACGTGGCTGATCATGCACTGATCACGAGACTGATCATGCACTGTTCACGTCTATATCATGCACTGATCACATGACTGCCCGTGCACTGATCACGTGGATGATCATACACTAATCATGTGACAGATCATGCACTGATCACGTGGCTGATCATGCACTGATGCCGTGACTGAGCATGGACTGATCACATGACTATCATGTAGTGATCACGTGACTTAATGGCACTGATCATGTGACTGATCATGCGCTGATCATGTTTGCTATCATACACTGATCATGTGCCTCTGGAGGCAATAAACAAAGAGCTGAGTAGGCAAGAATCAAACAGTCAGCAGGCAATAATCATGGAACACAGGTGTGAGGAATCATGCTGCTCAGCTGGCAATAATCAAGCAGCTGAGGAGGCAGGAATCGTGCAGCTCAGCTGGCAATTGTCAAGCAGATGAGCAGACAGTAATCACGCAGCTCAGCAGGCCCAGATCACGTGACTGAGCATGCACTGTTCACGTGGCTGATCATACACTGATCACGTGATGATCATGTACTGATCACTTGGATATCATGCACTGATCACGTGGCTGATCATACACTGTTCACGTGTCTGACCATGCACTGATCACGTGGCTGATCATACACTGCTCTCGTAACTGATCATGCACTGATCACGTGGCTATCATGCACTGATCACGTGGCTGAACATGCACTGTTCACGTGGCTGATCACACACCTGTCACGTGACATATCATGCACTGATCACGTGGCACTCATGCACTGATCACGTGGCTGATCATACTCTGCTCACGTAACTGATCATGCACACATCACGTGGCTATCATGCACTTCTCACGTGGCTCCTCATGGAATGATCACGTAGCTACCATATACTGGTCACGTGACTGATCATGCACAGATCACGTAAATGATCATGCACTGTTCACGTGACTGATCATGTACTGATCACGTGACTGATCATGCACTGATCACGTGGCTATCATGCTCTGCTCATGTGGCTGATCATGCAAGGATCACGTAGCAACCATGTACTTGTCACGTGACTGATCATGCACTGATCACGTAATTGATCCTGCACTGATCACGTGGCTCATCATGCGCTGATCACGTGGCTGATCACACATGTATCACGTGACTGATCATGCACTGATCATGTGGCTATCATGCACTGATCACATGGCTATCATGAACTGATCACGTGGCTGATCATGCACTGATCACGTGGCTACCATGCACTGGTCATGTGACTGATCATGCACTGATCACGTAATTGATCATGCACTGATCACGTGGCTCATCATGCACTGATCAGGTGGCTGATCACACTGATCACGTGACTGATCATGTACAGATCACGTAAATAATCATGAAGTGATCAAGTGGCTATCCTGCACTGATCACGTGGATATCATGCACTGATCACGTGGCTGATCACACACGTATCACGTGACTGATCATGCACTGATCACGTGGCTATCATGCACTGATCACGTGGCTATCATGCACTGATCACGTGGCTGATCATGCAATGATCACGGAGCTGCCATGCACTGGTCACGTGACTGATCATGCACTGATCAGGTAATTGATCATGCACTGATCAAGTGACTGATCATGCACTGATCACGTGACTGATCATGCAGAGATCACGTGACTGATCATGCACTGATCACGTGGCTATCATGCACTGCTCACGTGGCTGATCATGCAATGATCACGCAGCTTCTATGTACTTGTCACATGACTGATCATGCACTGATCACATAATTGATCATGCACTGATCACGTGGCTTATCATGCATTGATCATATGACTGATCATGTGCTGATCATGTTTGGTGTCACACACTGATCATGTGCCTATGGAGGCAATAAACATAGAGCTGAGTAGGCACGAATCAGTCAGCAGGCTATAATCATGTAATTCACCTCTGAGAAATCATGCTGCTGAGCTGGCAATAATCAAGTAGATGAGCAGGCAGGAATTACGCAGCACAGGTGGCAATTGTCAAGCAGATGACAGGCAGGAATCGTGCAGCTCAGCTGGCAATTGTCAAGCAGATGAGCAGACAGTAATCACGCAGCTCAGCAGGCCCTGATCACGTGACTGAGCATGCACTGTTCACGTGGCTGATCACACACTGATCACATGACTGATCATGCACTGATCATGTGAATGATCATGCACTGATCACGTGGCTATCATGCACTGATCACTTGGCTGGACATACACTGATCACGTGCCTGGTCATGCACTGATCACGTGGCTGATCATGCACTGATCACGTGACTGATCATGCACTGATCTCGTGTCTGATCATGCACTGATCACGTGGCTATCATGCACTGCTCACGTGGCTGATCATGCATGATCACGCAGCTACCATGTACTGGTCACATGACTGATCAGGCACTGATCACGTGACTGATCATGCAGTGATCACGTGGCTATCATGAACTACTCACGTGGCTGATCATGCAATGATCATGTAGCTACCATGTACAGGTGACGTGAATGATCATACACCCATCAGGTGACTGATCATGCACTGATCACGTGGCTATCATGCACTGATCACGAGACTGATCATGCACTGTTCAAATCTATATCATGCACTGATCACATGACTGCCTGTGCACTGATCACGTGGATGATCATACACTAATCTTGTGACAGATCATGCACTGATCACGTGGCTGATCATGCACTGATACCGTGAGTGAGCATGGACTGATCACATGACTATCATGTAGTGATCACGTGACTTAATGGCGCTGATCATGTGACTGATCATGCGCTGATCATGTTTGCTATCATACACTGATCATGTGCCTCTGGAGGCAATAAACAAAGAGCTGAGTAGGCACGAATCAAACAGTCAGCAGGCAATAATCATGGAACTCAGGTGTGAGGAATCATGCTGCTCAGCTGGCAATAATCAAGCAGCTGAGCAGGCAGGAATTACGCAGCACAGCTGGCAATTGTCAAGCAGATGACAGGCAGGAATCGTGCAGCTCAGCTGGCAATTGTCAAGCAGATGAGCAGACAGTAATCACGCGGCTCAGCAGGCCCAGATCACGTGACTGAGCATGCACTGTTCACGTGGCTGATCATACACTGATCACGTGATGATCATGCACTGATCACGTGGATATCATGCACTGATCACGTGGCTGATCCATACACTGTTCACGTGTCTGACCATGCACTGATCACGTGGCTGATCATGCACTGATCACGTGGCTGGACATGCACTGATCAAGTGGCTGATCATGCACTGATCACGTGGCTGATCATGCACTGATCACGTGACTGATCATGCACTGATCAAGTGGCTGATCATGCACTGATCACGTGGCTGATCATGCCATGATCACGCAGCTATCATGTACTGGTCACATGACTGATCATGCACTGATCACGTGACTGATCATGCAGTGATCACGTGGCTGATCATGCACTGATCACGTGGCTGATCATGCAATGATCACGGGACTGATCATGCACTGTTCACGTCTATATCATGCACTGATCACATGACTGCCCATGCACTGATCACGTGGATGATCATACACTAATCTTGTGACAGATCATGCACTGATCACGTGGCTGATCATGCACTGATACCGTGACTGAGCATGGACTGATCACATGACTATCATGTAGTGATCACATGACTTAATGGCGCTGATCATGTGACTGATCATGCACTGATCATGTTTGCTATCATACAGTGATCATGTACCTCTGGAGGCAATAAACAAAGAGCTGATCAGGCACGAATCAAACAGTCAGCAGGAAATAATCATGGAACACAGGTGTGAGGAATCATGCTGCTCAGCTGGCAATAATCAAGCAGCTGAGCAGGCAGGAATTACGCAGCACAGCTGGCAATTGTCAAGCAGATGAGCAGACAGTAATCACGCAGCTCAGCAGGCCCAGATCACGTGACTGAGCATGCACTGTTCACGTGGCTGATCATACACTGATCACGTGATGATCATGCACTGATCACTTGGATATCATGCACTGATCACGTGGCTGATCATACACTGTTCACGTGTCTGACCATGCACTGATCACGTGGCTGATCATACACTGCTCACGTAACTGATCATGCACTGATCACGTGGCTATCATGCACTGATCACGTGGCTGATCATGCACTGATCACGTGGCTGATCACACACTGTCACGTGACATATCATGCACTGATCACGTGGCACTCATGCACTGATCACGTGGCTGATCATACTCTGCTCACGTAACTCATGCACACATCACGTGGCTATCATGCACTGCTCACGTGGCTGTCATGGAATGATCACGTAGCAACCATATACTGGTCACGTGACTGATCATGCACTGATCACGTAAATGATCATGCACTGATCACGTGACTGATCATGCACTGATCACGTGACTGATCATGCACTGATCACGTGGCTATCATGCACTGATCACGTGGCTGATCATGCACTGATCACGTAGCAACCATGTACTGGTCACGTGACTGATCATGCACTGATCACGTAATTGATCATGCACTGATCACGTGGCTCATCATGCACTGATCACGTGGCTGATCACACATGATCACGTGACTGATCATGCACTGATCACGTGGCTGATCATGCACTGATCACGTGACTGATCATGCACAGATCACGTGGCTATCATGCACTACTCACGTGGCTGATCATGCAATGATCATGTAGCTACCATGTACAGGTCACGTGAATGATCATACACCCATCAGGTGACTGATCATGCACTGATCACGTGGCTATCATGCACTGATCACGAGACTGATCATGCACTGATCACGTCTATATCATGCACTGATCACATGACTGCCCATGCACTGATCACGTGGATGATCATACACTAATCATGTGACAGATCATGCACTGATCACGTGGCTGATCATGCACTGATACCGTGACTGAGCATGGACTGATCACATGACTATCATGTAGTGATCACGTGACTTAATGGCGCTGATCATGTGACTGATCATGCGCTGATCATGTTTGCTATCATACACTGATCATGTGCCTCTGGAGGCAATAAACAAAGAGCTGAGTAGGCACGAATCAGTCAGCAGGCAATAATCATGGAACTCAGGTGTGAGGAATCATGCTGCTCAGCTGGCAATAATCAAGCAGCTGAGCAGGCAGGAATTACGCAGCACAGCTGGCAATTGTCAAGCAGATGACAGGCAGGAATCGTGCAGCTCAGCTGGCAATTGTCAAGCAGATGAGCAGACAGTAATCACGCAGCTCAGCAGGCCCAGATCACGTGACTGAGCATGCACTGTTCACGTGGCTGATCATACACTGATCACGTGATGATCATGCACTGATCACTTGGATATCATGCACTGATCACGTGGCTGATCATACACTGTTCACGTGTCTGACCATGCACTGATCACGTGGCTGATCATACACTGCTCACGTAACTGATCATGCACTGATCACGTGGCTATCATGCACTGATCACGTGGCTGAACATGCACTGTTCACGTGGCTGATCACACACCTGTCACGTGACATATCATGCACTGATCACGTGGCACTCATGCACTGATCACGTGGCTGATCATACTCTGCTCACGTAACTCATGCACACATCACGTGGCTATCATGCACTGCTCACGTGGCTCGTCATGGAATGATCACGTAGCTATATACTGGTCACGTGACTGATCATGCACAGATCACGTAAATGATCATGCACTGTTCACGTGACTGATCATGTACTGATCACGTGACTGATCATGCACTGATCACGTGGCTATCATGCTCTGCTCACGTGGCTGATCATGCAATGATCACGTAGCAACCATGTACTGGTCACGTGACTGATCATGCACTGATCACGTAATTGATCCTGCACTGATCACGTGGCTCATCATGCACTGATCACGTGGCTGATCACACATGTATCACGTGACTGATCATGCACTGATCACGTGGCTCATGCACTGATCACGTGGCTGTCATGCACTGATCACGTGGATATCATGCACTGATCACGTGGCTGATCACACACGTATCACATGACTGATCATGCACTGATCACGTGGCTATCATGCACTGATCACGTGGCTATCATGCACTGATCACGTGGCTGATCATGCACTGATCACGTAGCTACCATGCACTGATCACGTGACTGATCATGCACTGATCACGTAATTGATCATGCACTGATCACGTGGCTGATCATGCACTGATCACGTGGCTGATCATGCACTGATCACGTGACTGATCATGCACTGATCACGTGACTGATCATGCACTGATCACGTGGCTATCATGCACTGATCACGTGGCTGATCATGCACTGATCACGCCTGATCATGCACTGATCACGTGGCTGATCATGCACTGATCACGTGGCTGATCATGCACTATCACGTGGCTGATCATGCACTGATCACGTGGCTATCATGCACTGATCACGTGACTGATCATGCACTGATCACGTCTATATCATGCACTGATCACATGACTGCCCATGCACTGATCACGTGGATGATCATACACTAATCATGTGACAGATCATGCACTGATCACGTGGCTGATCATGCACTGATACCGTGACTGAGCATGGACTGATCACATGACTATCATGTAGTGATCACGTGACTTAATGGCGCTGATCATGTGACTGATCATGCGCTGATCATGTTTGCTATCATACACTGATCATGTGCCTCTGGAGGCAATAAACAAAGAGCTGAGTAGGCATGAATCAAACAGTCAGCAGGCAATAATCATGGAACTCAGGTGTGAGGAATCATGCTGCTCAGCTGGCAATAATCAAGCAGCTGAGCAGGCAGGAATTACGCAGCACAGCTGGCAATTGTCAAGCAGATGACAGGCAGGAATCGTGCAGCTCAGCTGGCAATTGTCAAGCAGATGAGCAGACAGTAATCACGCAGCTCAGCAGGCCCTGATCACGTGACTGAGCATGCACTGTTCACGTGGCTGATCATACACTGATCACGTGATGATCATGCACTGATCACTTGGATATCATGCACTGATCACGTGGCTGATCATACACTGTTCACGTGTCTGACCATGCACTGATCACGTGGCTGATCATACACTGCTCACGTAACTGATCATGCACTGATCACGTGGCTATCATGCACTGATCACGTGGCTGATCATGCAACGATCACGTAGCAACCATGTACTGGTCACGTGACTGATCATGCACTGATCACGTAATTGATCATGCACTGATCACGTGGCTCATCATGCACTGATCACGTGGCTGATCACACATGATCACGTGACTGATCATGCACTGATCACGTGGCTATCATGCACTGATCACGTGGCTATCATGCACTGATCACGTGGCTGACATGCACTGATCACGTGACTGATCATGCACTGATCACGTGGCTGATCATGCACTGATCACGTGACTGATCATGCACTGATCACGTGACTGATCATGCACTGATCACGTGGCTATCATGCACTGATCACGTGGCTGATCATGCATGATCACGCAGCTACCATGTACTGGTCACATGACTGATCATGCACTGATCACGTGACTGATCATGCACTGATCACGTGGCTGATCATGCACTGATCACGTGGCTGATCATGCACTGATCACGGGACTGATCATGCACTGATCACGTCTATATCATGCACTGATCACATGACTGCCCATGCACTGATCACGTGGATGATCATACACTAATCATGTGACAGATCATGCACTGATCACGTGGCTGATCATGCACTGATACCGTGACTGAGCATGGACTGATCACATGACTATCATGTAGTGATCACGTGACTTAATGGCGCTGATCATGTGACTGATCATGCACTGATCATGTTTGCTATCATACACTGATCATGTGCCTCTGGAGGCAATAAACAAAGAGCTGAGTAGGCACGAATCAAACAGTCAGCAGGCAATAATCATGGAACTCAGGTGTGAGGAATCATGCTGCTCAGCTGGCAATAATCAAGCAGCTGAGCAGGCAGGAATTACGCAGCACAGCTGGCAATTGTCAAGCAGATGAGCAGACAGTAATCACGCAGCTCAGCAGGCCCAGATCACGTGACTGAGCATGCACTGTTCACGTGGCTGATCATACACTGATCACGTGATGATCATGCACTGATCACTTGGATATCATGCACTGATCACGTGGCTGATCATACACTGTTCACGTGTCTGACCATGCACTGATCACGTGGCTGATCATACACTGCTCACGTAACTGATCATGCACTGATCACGTGGCTATCATGCACTGATCACGTGGCTGAACATGCACTGTTCACGTGGCTGATCACACACCTGTCACGTGACATATCATGCACTGATCACGTGGCACTCATGCACTGATCACGTGGCTGATCATACTCTGCTCACGTAACTCATGCACACATCACGTGGCTATCATGCACTGCTCACGTGGCTCGTCATGGAATGATCACGTAGCTACCATATACTGGTCACGTGACTGATCATGCACTGATCACGTAAATGATCATGCACTGTTCACGTGACTGATCATGCACTGATCACGTGACTGATCATGCACTGATCACGTGGCTATCATGCACTGCTCACGTGGCTGATCATGCACTGATCACGTAGCAACCATGTACTGGTCACGTGACTGATCATGCACTGATCACGTAATTGATCATGCACTGATCACGTGGCTCATCATGCACTGATCACGTGGCTGATCACACATGATCACGTGACTGATCATGCACTGATCACGTGGCTGATCATGCACTGATCACGTGACTGATCATGCACTGATCACGTGGCTATCATGCACTACTCACGTGGCTGATCATGCAATGATCATGTAGCTACCATGTACAGGTCACGTGAATGATCATACACCCATCAGGTGACTGATCATGCACTGATCACGTGGCTATCATGCACTGATCACGAGACTGATCATGCACTGATCACGTCTATATCATGCACTGATCACATGACTGCCCATGCACTGATCACGTGGATGATCATACACTAATCATGTGACAGATCATGCACTGATCACGTGGCTGATCATGCACTGATACCGTGACTGAGCATGGACTGATCACATGACTATCATGTAGTGATCACGTGACTTAATGGCGCTGATCATGTGACTGATCATGCGCTGATCATGTTTGCTATCATACACTGATCATGTGCCTCTGGAGGCAATAAACAAAGAGCTGAGTAGGCACGAATCAGTCAGCAGGCAATAATCATGGAACTCAGGTGTGAGGAATCATGCTGCTCAGCTGGCAATAATCAAGCAGCTGAGCAGGCAGGAATTACGCAGCACAGCTGGCAATTGTCAAGCAGATGACAGGCAGGAATCGTGCAGCTCAGCTGGCAATTGTCAAGCAGATGAGCAGACAGTAATCACGCAGCTCAGCAGGCCCAGATCACGTGACTGAGCATGCACTGTTCACGTGGCTGATCATACACTGATCACGTGATGATCATGCACTGATCACTTGGATATCATGCACTGATCACGTGGCTGATCATACACTGTTCACGTGTCTGACCATGCACTGATCACGTGGCTGATCATACACTGCTCACGTAACTGATCATGCACTGATCACGTGGCTATCATGCACTGATCACGTGGCTGAACATGCACTGTTCACGTGGCTGATCACACACCTGTCACGTGACATATCATGCACTGATCACGTGGCACTCATGCACTGATCACGTGGCTGATCATACTCTGCTCACGTAACTCATGCACACATCACGTGGCTATCATGCACTGCTCACGTGGCTCGTCATGGAATGATCACGTAGCTACCATATACTGGTCACGTGACTGATCATGCACAGATCACGTAAATGATCATGCACTGTTCACGTGACTGATCATGTACTGATCACGTGACTGATCATGCACTGATCACGTGGCTATCATGCTCTGCTCACGTGGCTGATCATGCAATGATCACGTAGCAACCATGTACTGGTCACGTGACTGATCATGCACTGATCACGTAATTGATCCTGCACTGATCACGTGGCTCATCATGCACTGATCACGTGGCTGATCACACATGTATCACGTGACTGATCATGCACTGATCACGTGGCTCTCATGCACTGATCACGTGGCTGTCATGCACTGATCACGTGGCTATCATGCACTGATCACGTGGCTGATCACACACGTATCACATGACTGATCATGCACTGATCACGTGGCTATCATGCACTGATCACGTGGCTATCATGCACTGATCACGTGGCTGATCATGCACTGATCACGTAGCTACCATGCACTGATCACGTGACTGATCATGCACTGATCACGTAATTGATCATGCACTGATCACGTGGCTGATCATGCACTGATCACGTGGCTGATCATGCACTGATCACGTGACTGATCATGCACTGATCACGTGACTGATCATGCACTGATCACGTGGCTATCATGCACTGATCACGTGGCTGATCATGCACTGATCACGTGGCTGATCATGCACTGATCACGTGGCTGATCATGCACTGATCACGTGGCTGATCATGCACTATCACGTGGCTGATCATGCACTGATCACGTGGCTATCATGCACTGATCACGTGACTGATCATGCACTGATCACGTCTATATCATGCACTGATCACATGACTGCCCATGCACTGATCACGTGGATGATCATACACTAATCATGTGACAGATCATGCACTGATCACGTGGCTGATCATGCACTGATACCGTGACTGAGCATGGACTGATCACATGACTATCATGTAGTGATCACGTGACTTAATGGCGCTGATCATGTGACTGATCATGCGCTGATCATGTTTGCTATCATACACTGATCATGTGCCTCTGGAGGCAATAAACAAAGAGCTGAGTAGGCATGAATCAAACAGTCAGCAGGCAATAATCATGGAACACAGGTGTGAGGAATCATGCTGCTCAGCTGGCAATAATCAAGCAGCTGAGCAGGCAGGAATTACGCAGCACAGCTGGCAATTGTCAAGCAGATGACAGGCAGGAATCGTGCAGCTCAGCTGACAATTGTCAAGCAGATGAGCAGACAGTAATCACGCAGCTCAGCAGGCCCTGATCACGTGACTGAGCATGCACTGTTCACGTGGCTGATCATACACTGATCACGTGATGATCATGCACTGATCACTTGGATATCATGCACTGATCACGTGGCTGATCATACACTGATCACGTGTCTGACCATGCACTGATCACGTGGCTGATCATACACTGATCACGTAACTGATCATGCACTGATCACGTGGCTATCATGCACTGATCACGTGGCTGATCATGCAACGATCACGTAGCAACCATGTACTGGTCACGTGACTGATCATGCACTGATCACGTAATTGATCATGCACTGATCACGTGGCTCATCATGCACTGATCACGTGGCTGATCACACATGATCACGTGACTGATCATGCACTGATCACGTGGCTATCATGCACTGATCACGTGGCTATCATGCACTGATCACGTGGCTGACATGCACTGATCACGTGACTGATCATGCACTGATCACGTGGCTGATCATGCACTGATCACGTGACTGATCATGCACTGATCACGTGTCTGATCATGCACTGATCACGTGGCTATCATGCACTGATCACGTGGCTGATCATGCATGATCACGCAGCTACCATGTACTGGTCACATGACTGATCATGCACTGATCACGTGACTGATCATGCACTGATCACGTGGCTGATCATGCACTGATCACGTGGCTGATCATGCACTGATCACGGGACTGATCATGCACTGATCACGTCTATATCATGCACTGATCACATGACTGCCCATGCACTGATCACGTGGATGATCATACACTAATCATGTGACAGATCATGCACTGATCACGTGGCTGATCATGCACTGATACCGTGACTGAGCATGGACTGATCACATGACTATCATGTAGTGATCACGTGACTTAATGGCGCTGATCATGTGACTGATCATGCACTGATCATGTTTGCTATCATACACTGATCATGTGCCTCTGGAGGCAATAAACAAAGAGCTGAGTAGGCACGAATCAAACAGTCAGCAGGCAATAATCATGGAACTCAGGTGTGAGGAATCATGCTGCTCAGCTGGCAATAATCAAGCAGCTGAGCAGGCAGGAATTACGCAGCACAGCTGGCAATTGTCAAGCAGATGAGCAGACAGTAATCACGCAGCTCAGCAGGCCCAGATCACGTGACTGAGCATGCACTGTTCACGTGGCTGATCATACACTGATCACGTGATGATCATGCACTGATCACTTGGATATCATGCACTGATCACGTGGCTGATCATACACTGTTCACGTGTCTGACCATGCACTGATCACGTGGCTGATCATACACTGCTCACGTAACTGATCATGCACTGATCACGTGGCTATCATGCACTGATCACGTGGCTGAACATGCACTGTTCACGTGGCTGATCACACACCTGTCACGTGACATATCCGGCACTGATCACGTGGCACTCATGCACTGATCACGTGGCTGATCATACTCTGCTCACGTAACTCATGCACACATCACGTGGCTATCATGCACTGCTCACGTGGCTCGTTATGGAATGATCACGTAGCTACCATATACTGGTCACGTGACTGATCATGCACTGATCACGTAAATGATCATGCACTGATCACGTGACTGATCATGCACTGATCACGTGACTGATCATGCACTGATCACGTGGCTATCATGCACTGCTCACGTGGCTGATCATGCACTGATCACGTAGCAACCATGTACTGGTCACGTGACTGATCATGCACTGATCACGTAATTGATCATGCACTGATCACGTGGCTCATCATGCACTGATCACGTGGCTGATCACACATGATCACGTGACTGATCATGCACTGATCACGTGGCTCATGCACTGATCACGTGACTGATCATGCAGTGATCACGTGGCTATCATGAACTACTCACGTGGCTGATCATGCAATGATCATGTAGCTACCATGTACAGGTCACGTGAATGATCATACACCCATCAGGTGACTGATCATGCACTGATCACGTGGCTATCATGCACTGATCACGAGACTGATCATGCACTGATCACGTCTATATCATGCACTGATCACATGACTGCCCATGCACTGATCACGTGGATGATCATACACTAATCTTGTGACAGATCATGCACTGATCACGTGGCTGATCATGCACTGATACCGTGACTGAGCATGGACTGATCACATGACTATCATGTAGTGATCACGTGACTTAATGGCGCTGATCATGTGACTGATCATGCGCTGATCATGTTTGCTATCATACACTGATCATGTGCCTCTGGAGGCAATAAACAAAGAGCTGAGTAGGCACGAATCAGTCAGCAGGCAATAATCATGGAACTCAGCTGTGAGGAATCATGCTGCTCAGCTGGCAATAATCAAGCAGCTGAGCAGGCAGGAATTACGCAGCACAGCTGGCAATTGTCAAGCAGATGACAGGCAGGAATCGTGCAGCTCAGCTGGCAATTGTCAAGCAGATGAGCAGACAGTAATCACGCAGCTCAGCAGGCCCAGATCACGTGACTGAGCATGCACTGTTCACGTGGCTGATCATACACTGATCACGTGATGATCATGTACTGATCACTTGGATATCATGCACTGATCACGTGGCTGATCATACACTGTTCACGTGTCTGACCATGCACTGATCACGTGGCTGATCATACACTGCTCACGTAACTGATCATGCACTGATCACGTGGCTATCATGCACTGATCACGTGGCTGAACATGCACTGTTCACGTGGCTGATCACACACCTGTCACGTGACATATCATGCACTGATCACGTGGCACTCATGCACTGATCACGTGGCTGATCATACTCTGCTCACGTAACTCATGCACACATCACGTGGCTATCATGCACTGCTCACGTGGCTCGTCATGGAATGATCACGTAGCAACCATATACTGGTCACGTGACTGATCATGCACAGATCACGTAAATGATCATGCACTGTTCACGTGACTGATCATGTACTGATCACGTGACTGATCATGCACTGATCACGTGGCTATCATGCTCTGCTCACGTGGCTGATCATGCAATGATCACGTAGCAACCATGTACTGGTCACGTGACTGATCATGCACTGATCACGTAATTGATCCTGCACTGATCACGTGGCTCATCATGCACTGATCACGTGGCTGATCACACATGTATCACGTGACTGATCATGCACTGATCACGTGGCTCTCATGCACTGATCACGTGGCTGTCATGCACTGATCACGTGGATATCATGCACTGATCACGTGGCTGATCACACACGTATCACATGACTGATCATGCACTGATCACGTGGCTATCATGCACTGATCACGTGGCTATCATGCACTGATCACGTGGCTGATCATGCACTGATCACGTAGCTCATGCACTGATCACGTGACTGATCATGCACTGATCACGTAATTGATCATGCACTGATCACGTGGCTGATCATGCACTGATCACGTGGCTGATCATGCACTGATCACGTGACTGATCATGCACTGATCACGTGACTGATCATGCACTGATCACGTGGCTATCATGCACTGATCACGTGGCTGATCATGCACTGATCACGTGCTGATCATGCACTGATCACGTGACTGATCATGCACTGATCACGTGGCTGTCATGCACTACTCACGTGGCTGATCATGCAATGATCACGTAGCTACCATGTACAGGTCACGTGAATGATCATACACCCATCAGGTGACTGATCATGCACTGATCACGTGGCTATCATGCACTGATCACGTGACTGATCATGCACTGATCACGTCTATATCATGCACTGATCACATGACTGCCCATGCACTGATCACGTGGATGATCATACACTAATCTTGTGACAGATCATGCACTGATCACGTGGCTGATCATGCACTGATACCGTGACTGAGCATGGACTGATCACATGACTATCATGTAGTGATCACGTGACTTAATGGCGCTGATCATGTGACTGATCATGCGCTGATCATGTTTGCTATCATACACTGATCATGTGCCTCTGGAGGCAATAAACAAAGAGCTGAGTAGGCATGAATCAAACAGTCAGCAGGCAATAATCATGGAACAGGTGTGAGGAATCATGCTGCTCAGCTGGCAATAATCAAGCAGCTGAGCAGGCAGGAATTACGCAGCACAGCTGGCAATTGTCAAGCAGATGACAGGCAGGAATCGTGCAGCTCAGCTGGCAATTGTCAAGCAGATGAGCAGACAGTAATCACGCAGCTCAGCAGGCCCAGATCACGTGACTGAGCATGCACTGTTCACGTGGCTGATCATACACTGATCACGTGATGATCATGCACTGATCACTTGGATATCATGCACTGATCACGTGGCTGATCATACACTGTTCACGTGTCTGACCATGCACTGATCACGTGGCTGATCATACACTGATCACGTAACTGATCATGCACTGATCACGTGGCTATCATGCACTGATCACGTGGCTGATCATGCACGATCACGTAGCAACCATGTACTGGTCACGTGACTGATCATGCACTGATCACGTAATTGATCATGCACTGATCACGTGGCTCATCATGCACTGATCACGTGGCTGATCACACATGATCACGTGACTGATCATGCACTGATCACGTGGCTATCATGCACTGATCACGTGGCTATCATGCACTGATCACGTGGCTGATCATGCACTGATCACGTGACTGATCATGCACTGATCACGTGGCTGATCATGCACTGATCACGTGACTGATCATGCACTGATCACGTGACTGATCATGCACTGATCACGTGGCTATCATGCACTGCTCACGTGGCTGATCATGCATGATCACGCAGCTACCATGTACTGGTCACATGACTGATCATGCACTGATCACGTGACTGATCATGCACTGATCACGTGGCTGATCATGCACTGATCACGTGGCTGATCATGCACTGATCACGAGACTGATCATGCACTGATCACGTCTATATCATGCACTGATCACATGACTGCCCATGCACTGATCACGTGGATGATCATACACTAATCATGTGACAGATCATGCACTGATCACGTGGCTGATCATGCACTGATACCGTGACTGAGCATGGACTGATCACATGACTATCATGTAGTGATCACGTGACTTAATGGCACTGATCATGTGACTGATCATGCACTGATCATGTTTGCTATCATACACTGATCATGTGCCTCTGGAGGCAATAAACAAAGAGCTGAGTAGGCACGAATCAAACAGTCAGCAGGCAATAATCATGGAACTCAGGTGTGAGGAATCATGCTGCTCAGCTGGCAATAATCAAGCAGCTGAGCAGGCAGGAATCGTGCAGCTCAGCTGGCAATTGTCAAGCAGATGAGCAGACAGTAATCACGCAGCTCAGCAGGCCCAGATCACGTGACTGAGCATGCACTGTTCACGTGGCTGATCATACACTGATCACGTGATGATCATGCACTGATCACTTGGATATCATGCACTGATCACGTGGCTGATCATACACTGTTCACGTGTCTGACCATGCACTGATCACGTGGCTGATCATACACTGCTCACGTAACTGATCATGCACTGATCACGTGGCTATCATGCACTGATCACGTGGCTGAACATGCACTGTTCACGTGGCTGATCACACACCTGTCACGTGACATATCATGCACTGATCACGTGGCACTCATGCACTGATCACGTGGCTGATCATACTCTGCTCACGTAACTGATCATGCACACATCACGTGGCTATCATGCACTGCTCACGTGGCTCGTCATGGAATGATCACGTAGCTACCATATACTGGTCACGTGACTGATCATGCACAGATCACGTAAATGATCATGCACTGTTCACGTGACTGATCATGTACTGATCACGTGACTGATCATGCACTGATCACGTGGCTATCATGCTCTGCTCACGTGGCTGATCATGCAATGATCACGTAGCAACCATGTACTGGTCACGTGACTGATCATGCACTGATCACGTAATTGATCCTGCACTGATCACGTGGCTCATCATGCACTGATCACGTGGCTGATCACACATGTATCACGTGACTGATCATGCACTGATCACGTGGCTATCATGCACTGATCACGTGGCTATCATGCACTGATCACGTGGCTGATCATGCACTGATCACGTAGCTATCATGTACTGGTCACGTGACTGATCATGCACTGATCACGTGATTGATCATGCACTGATCACGTGGCTGATCATGCACTGATCACGTGGCTGATCACACTGATCACGTGACTGATCATGCACTGATCACGTGACTGATCATGCACTGATCACGTGGCTATCATGCACTGATCACGTGGCTATCATGCACTGATCACGTGGCTGATCACACACTATCACGTGACTGATCATGCACTGATCACGTGGCTGATCATGCACTGATCACGTGGCTATCATGCACTGATCACGTGGCTGATGCACTGATCACGTGGCTGATCATGCACTGATCACGTGACTGATCATGCACTGATCACGTGACTGATCATGCACTGATCACGTGACTGATCATGCACTGATCACGTGGCTATCATGCACTGATCACGTGGCTGATCATGCACTGATCACGCAGCTACCATGTACTGTCACATGACTGATCATGCACTGATCACGTAATTGATCATGCACTGATCACGTGGCTTATCATGCACTGATCATGTGACTGATCATGTGCTGATCATGTTTGGTGTCCCACACTGATCATGTGCCTATGGAGGCAATGAACATAGAGCTGAGTAGGCAGGAATCAGTCAGCGGGCTATAATCATGTAATTCACCTCTGAGAAATCATGCTGCTGAGCTGGCAATAATCAAGTAGATGAGCAGGCAGGAATCGTGCAGCTCAGCTGGCAATTGTCAAGCAGATGAGCAGACAGTAATCACGCAGCTCAGCAGGCACTGATCACGTGACTGATCATGCACTGATCACGTGGCTGATCACACACTGATCACGTGACTGATCATGCACTGATCACGTGACTGATCATGCACTGATCACGTGGCTATCATGCACTGATCACGTGGCTGACATACACTGATCACGTGCCTGATCATGCACTGATCACGTGGCTGATCATGCACTGATCACGTGACTGATCATGCACTGATCACGTGTCTGATCATGCACTGATCACGTGGCTATCATGCACTGCTCACGTGGCTGATCATGTCATGCTCACGCAGCTACCATGTACTGGTCACATGACTGATCATGCACTGATCACGTGACTGATCATGCAGTGATCACGTGGCTATCATGCACTACTCACGTGGCTGATCATGCAATGATCATGTAGCTACCATGTACAGGTCACGTGAATGATCATACACCCATCAGGTGACTGATCATGCACTGATCACGTGGCTATCATGCACTGATCACGAGACTGATCATGCACTGATCACGTCTATATCATGCACTGATCACATGACTGCCCGTGCACTGATCACGTGGATGATCATACACTAATCTTGTGACAGATCATGCACTGATCACGTGGCTGATCATGCACTGATACCGTGACTGAGCATGGACTGATCACATGACTATCATGTAGTGATCACGTGACTTAATGGCGCTGATCATGTGACTGATCATGCGCTGATCATGTTTGCTATCATACACTGATCATGTGCCTCTGGAGGCAATAAACAAAGAGCTGAGTAGGCACGAATCAAACAGTCAGCAGGCAATAATCATGGAACTCAGGTGTGAGGAATCATGCTGCTCAGCTGGCAATAATCAAGCAGCTGAGCAGGCAGGAATTACGCAGCACAGCTGGCAATTGTCAAGCAGATGACAGGCAGGAATCGTGCAGCTCAGCTGGCAATTGTCAAGCAGATGAGCAGACAGTAATCACGCAGCTCAGCAGGCCCAGATCACGTGACTGAGCATGCACTGTTCACGTGGCTGATCATACACTGATCACGTGATGATCATGCACTGATCACTTGGATATCATGCACTGATCACGTGGCTGATCATACACTGTTCACGTGTCTGACCATGCACTGATCACGTGGCTGATCATACACTGCTCACGTAACTGATCATGCACTGATCACGTGGCTATCATGCACTGATCACGTGGCTGAACATGCACTGTTCACGTGGCTGATCACACACCTGTCACGTGACATATCATGCACTGATCACGTGGCACTCATGCACTGATCACGTGGCTGATCATACTCTGCTCACGTAACTCATGCACACATCACGTGGCTATCATGCACTGCTCACGTGGCTCGTCATGGAATGATCACGTAGCAACCATATACTGGTCACGTGACTGATCATGCACAGATCACGTAAATGATCATGCACTGTTCACGTGACTGATCATGTACTGATCACGTGACTGATCATGCACTGATCACGTGGCTATCATGCTCTGCTCACGTGGCTGATCATGCAATGATCACGTAGCAACCATGTACTGGTCACGTGACTGATCATGCACTGATCACGTAATTGATCCTGCACTGATCACGTGGCTCATCATGCACTGATCACGTGGCTGATCACACATGTATCACGTGACTGATCATGCACTGATCACGTGGCTCTCATGCACTGATCACGTGGCTGTCATGCACTGATCACGTGGATATCATGCACTGATCACGTGGCTGATCACACACGTATCACATGACTGATCATGCACTGATCACGTGGCTATCATGCACTGATCACGTGGCTATCATGCACTGATCACGTGGCTGATCATGCAATGATCACGTAGCTACCATGTACTGGTCACGTGACTGATCATGCACTGATCACGTAATTGATCATGCACTGATCACGTGGCTGATCATGCACTGATCACGTGGCTGATCATGCACTGATCACGTGACTGATCATGCACTGATCACGTGACTGATCATGCACTGATCACGTGGCTATCATGCACTGATCACGTGGCTGATCATGCACTGATCACGTGCTGATCATGCACTGATCACGTGGCTGATCATGCACTGATCACGTGGCTGATCATGCACTATCACGTGGCTGATCATGCACTGATCACGTGACTATCATGCACTGATCACGTGACTGATCATGCACTGATCACGTGACTGATCATGCACTGATCACGTGGCTATCATGCACTGATCACGTGACTGATCATGCACTGATCACGTCTATATCATGCACTGATCACATGACTGATCATGCACTGATCACGTGGATGATCATGCACTGATCACGTGACTGATCATGCACTGATCACGTGGCTATCATGCACTGATCACGTGGCTGATCATGCATGATCACGCAGCTACCATGTACTGGTCACGTGACTGATCATGCACTGATCACGTGACTGATCATGCACTGATCACGTGGCTGATCATGCACTGATCACGTGGCTGATCATGCACTGATCACGAGACTGATCATGCACTGATCACGTCTATATCATGCACTGATCACATGACTGCCCATGCACTGATCACGTGGATGATCATACACTAATCATGTGACAGATCATGCACTGATCACGTGGCTGATCATGCACTGATACCGTGACTGAGCATGGACTGATCACATGACTATCATGTAGTGATCACGTGACTTAATGGCGCTGATCATGTGACTGATCATGCGCTGATCATGTTTGCTATCATACACTGATCATGTGCCTCTGGAGGCAATAAACAAAGAGCTGAGTAGGCACGAATCAAACAGTCAGCAGGCAATAATCATGGAACTCAGGTGTGAGGAATCATGCTGCTCAGCTGGCAATAATCAAGCAGCTGAGCAGGCAGGAATTACGCAGCACAGCTGGCAATTGTCAAGCAGATGACAGGCAGGAATCGTGCAGCTCAGCTGGCAATTGTCAAGCAGATGAGCAGACAGTAATCACGCAGCTCAGCAGGCCCAGATCACGTGACTGAGCATGCACTGTTCACGTGGCTGATCATACACTGATCACGTGATGATCATGCACTGATCACTTGGATATCATGCACTGATCACGTGGCTGATCATACACTGTTCACGTGTCTGACCATGCACTGATCACGTGGCTGATCATACACTGCTCACGTAACTGATCATGCACTGATCACGTGGCTATCATGCACTGATCACGTGGCTGATCATGCACTGATCACGTAGCAACCATGTACTGATCACGTGACTGATCATGCACTGATCACGTAATTGATCATGCACTGATCACGTGGCTGATCATGCACTGATCACGTGGCTGATCACACATGATCACGTGACTGATCATGCACTGATCACGTGGCTATCATGCACTGATCACGTGGCTATCATGCACTGATCACGTGGCTGACATACACTGATCACGTGACTGATCATGCACTGATCACGTGGCTGATCATGCACTGATCACGTGACTGATCATGCACTGATCACGTGGCTGATCATGCACTGATCACGTGGCTATCATGCACTGCTCACGTGGCTGATCATGCAATGATCACGCAGCTACCATGTACTGGTCACATGACTGATCATGCACTGATCACGTGACTGATCATGCACTGATCACGTGGCTGATCATGCACTGATCACGTGGCTGATCATGCACTGATCACGTGACTGATCATGCACTGATCACGTCTATATCATGCACTGATCACATGACTGCCCATGCACTGATCACGTGGATGATCATACACTAATCATGTGACAGATCATGCACTGATCACGTGGCTGATCATGCACTGATACCGTGACTGAGCATGGACTGATCACATGACTATCATGTAGTGATCACGTGACTTAATGGCACTGATCATGTGACTGATCATGCGCTGATCATGTTTGCTATCATACACTGATCATGTGCCTCTGGAGGCAATAAACAAAGAGCTGAGTAGGCACGAATCAAACAGTCAGCAGGCAATAATCATGGAACTCAGGTGTGAGGAATCATGCTGCTCAGCTGGCAATAATCAAGCAGCTGAGCAGGCAGGAATCGTGCAGCTCAGCTGGCAATTGTCAAGCAGATGAGCAGACAGTAATCACGCAGCTCAGCAGGCCCAGATCACGTGACTGAGCATGCACTGTTCACGTGGCTGATCATACACTGATCACGTGATGATCATGCACTGATCACTTGGATATCATGCACTGATCACGTGGCTGATCATACACTGTTCACGTGTCTGACCATGCACTGATCACGTGGCTGATCATACACTGCTCACGTAACTGATCATGCACTGATCACGTGGCTATCATGCACTGATCACGTGGCTGAACATGCACTGTTCACGTGGCTGATCACACACCTGTCACGTGACATATCATGCACTGATCACGTGGCACTCATGCACTGATCACGTGGCTGATCATACTCTGCTCACGTAACTGATCATGCACACATCACGTGGCTATCATGCACTGCTCACGTGGCTGATCATGGAATGATCACGTAGCTACCATATACTGGTCACGTGACTGATCATGCACAGATCACGTAAATGATCATGCACTGTTCACGTGACTGATCATGTACTGATCACGTGACTGATCATGCACTGATCACGTGGCTATCATGCTCTGCTCACGTGGCTGATCATGCAATGATCACGTAGCAACCATGTACTGGTCACGTGACTGATCATGCACTGATCACGTAATTGATCCTGCACTGATCACGTGGCTCATCATGCACTGATCACGTGGCTGATCACACATGTATCACGTGACTGATCATGCACTGATCACGTGGCTATCATGCACTGATCACGTGGCTATCATGCACTGATCACGTGGCTGATCATGCACTGATCACGTGGCTATCATGCACTGATCACGTGACTGATCATGCACTGATCACGTGATTGATCATGCACTGATCACGTGGCTGATCATGCACTGATCACGTGGCTGATCACACTGATCACGTGACTGATCATGCACTGATCACGTGACTGATCATGCACTGATCACGTGGCTGATCATGCACTGATCACGTGGCTATCATGCACTGATCACGTGGCTGATCACACACTGATCACGTGACTGATCATGCACTGATCACGTGACTGATCATGCACTGATCACGTGGCTGATCATGCACTGATCACGTGGCTGATCATGCACTGATCACGTGGCTGATCACACACTGATCACGTGACTGATCATGCACTGATCACGTGACTGATCATGCACTGATCACGTGGCTATCATGCACTGATCACGTGGCTATCATGCACTGATCACGTGGCTGATCACACACGATCACGTGACTGATCATGCACTGATCACGTGGCTATCATGCACTGATCACGTGGCTATCATGCACTGATCACGTGGCTGATCATGCAATGATCACGGAGCTGCCATGCACTGATCACGTGACTGATCATGCACTGATCACGTAATTGATCATGCACTGATCACGTGACTGATCATGCACTGATCACGTGACTGATCATGCACTGATCACGTGACTGATCATGCACTGATCACGTGGCTATCATGCACTGATCACGTGGCTGATCATGCACTGATCACGCAGCTACCATGCACTGTCACGTGACTGATCATGCACTGATCACGTAATTGATCATGCACTGATCACGTGGCTTATCATGCACTGATCATGTGACTGATCATGTGCTGATCATGTTTGGTGTCACACACTGATCATGTGCCTATGGAGGCAATGAACATAGAGCTGAGTAGGCAGGAATCAGTCAGCAGGCTATAATCATGGAACTCACCTCTGAGAAATCATGCTGCTGAGCTGGCAATAATCAAGTAGATGAGCAGGCAGGAATTACGCAGCACAGGTGGCAATTGTCAAGCAGCTGACAGGCAGGAATCGTGCAGCTCAGCTGGCAATTGTCAAGCAGATGAGCAGACAGTAATCACGCAGCTCAGCAGGCCCTGATCACGTGACTGATCATGCACTGATCACGTGGCTGATCATACACTGATCACGTGACTGATCATGCACTGATCACGTGACTGATCATGCACTGATCACGTGGCTATCATGCACTGATCACGTGGCTGACATACACTGATCACGTGCCTGATCATGCACTGATCACGTGGCTGATCATGCACTGATCACGTGACTGATCATGCACTGATCACGTGTCTGATCATGCACTGATCACGTGGCTATCATGCACTGCTCACGTGGCTGATCATGCCATGATCACGCAGCTACCATGTACTGGTCACATGACTGATCATGCACTGATCACGTGACTGATCATGCAGTGATCACGTGGCTATCATGCACTACTCACGTGGCTGATCATGCAATGATCATGTAGCTACCATGTACAGGTCACGTGAATGATCATACACCCATCAGGTGACTGATCATGCACTGATCACGTGGCTATCATGCACTGATCACGAGACTGATCATGCACTGATCACGTCTATATCATGCACTGATCACATGACTGCCCGTGCACTGATCACGTGGATGATCATACACTAATCTTGTGACAGATCATGCACTGATCACGTGGCTGATCATGCACTGATACCGTGACTGAGCATGGACTGATCACATGACTATCATGTAGTGATCACGTGACTTAATGGCGCTGATCATGTGACTGATCATGCGCTGATCATGTTTGCTATCATACACTGATCATGTGCCTCTGGAGGCAATAAACAAAGAGCTGAGTAGGCACGAATCAAACAGTCAGCAGGCAATAATCATGGAACTCAGCTGTGAGGAATCATGCTGCTCAGCTGGCAATAATCAAGCAGCTGAGCAGGCAGGAATTACGCAGCACAGCTGGCAATTGTCAAGCAGATGACAGGCAGGAATCGTGCAGCTCAGCTGGCAATTGTCAAGCAGATGAGCAGACAGTAATCACGCAGCTCAGCAGGCCCAGATCACGTGACTGAGCATGCACTGTTCACGTGGCTGATCATACACTGATCACGTGATGATCATGCACTGATCACTTGGATATCATGCACTGATCACGTGGCTGATCATACACTGTTCACGTGTCTGACCATGCACTGATCACGTGGCTGATCATACACTGCTCACGTAACTGATCATGCACTGATCACGTGGCTATCATGCACTGATCACGTGGCTGAACATGCACTGTTCACGTGGCTGATCACACACCTGTCACGTGACATATCATGCACTGATCACGTGGCACTCATGCACTGATCACGTGGCTGATCATACTCTGCTCACGTAACTCATGCACACATCACGTGGCTATCATGCACTGCTCACGTGGCTCGTCATGGAATGATCACGTAGCTACCATATACTGGTCACGTGACTGATCATGCACAGATCACGTAAATGATCATGCACTGTTCACGTGACTGATCATGTACTGATCACGTGACTGATCATGCACTGATCACGTGGCTATCATGCTCTGCTCACGTGGCTGATCATGCAATGATCACGTAGCAACCATGTACTGGTCACGTGACTGATCATGCACTGATCACGTAATTGATCCTGCACTGATCACGTGGCTCATCATGCACTGATCACGTGGCTGATCACACATGTATCACGTGACTGATCATGCACTGATCACGTGGCTCTCATGCACTGATCACGTGGCTATCATGCACTGATCACGTGGCTATCATGCACTGATCACGTGGCTGATCATGCAATGATCACGTAGCTATCATGCACTGATCACGTGACTGATCATGCACTGATCACGTAATTGATCATGCACTGATCACGTGGCTGATCATGCACTGATCACGTGGCTGATCACACTGATCACGTGACTGATCATGCACTGATCACGTGACTGATCATGCACTGATCACGTGGCTATCATGCACTGATCACGTGGCTATCATGCACTGATCACGTGGCTGATCATGCACTGATCACGTGACTGATCATGCACTGATCACGTGGCTATCATGCACTGATCACGTGGCTATCATGCACTGATCACGTGGCTGATCATGCACTGATCACGGAGCTGCCATGCACTGGTCACGTGACTGATCATGCACTGATCACGTGACTGATCATGCACTGATCACGTGACTGATCATGCACTGATCACGTGACTGATCATGCACTGATCACGTGACTGATCATGCACTGATCACGTGGCTATCATGCACTGATCACGTGGCTGATCATGCACTGATCACGCAGCTACCATGCACTGTCACATGACTGATCATGCACTGATCACATAATTGATCATGCACTGATCACGTGGCTTATCATGCACTGATCATGTGACTGATCATGTGCTGATCATGTTTGGTGTCATACACTGATCATGTGCCTCTGGAGGCAATGAACATAGAGCTGAGTAGGCAGGAATCAGTCAGCAGGCTATAATCATGGAACTCACCTCTGAGAAATCATGCTGCTCAGCTGGCAATAATCAAGTAGCTGAGCAGGCAGGAATTACGCAGCACAGGTGGCAATTGTCAAGCAGATGACAGGCAGGAATCGTGCAGCTCAGCTGGCAATTGTCAAGCAGATGAGCAGACAGTAATCACGCAGCTCAGCAGGCCCTGATCACGTGACTGAGCATGCACTGTTCACGTGGCTGATCATACACTGATCACGTGACTGATCATGCACTGATCACGTGACTGATCATGCACTGATCACGTGGCTGATCATGCACTGATCACGTGGCTGATCATGCACTGATCACGTGGCTGATCATGCACTGATCACGTGGCTGATCATGCACTGATCACGTGACTGATCATGCACTGATCACGTGGCTGATCATGCACTGATCACGTGGCTATCATGCACTGATCACGTGGCTGATCATGCACTGATCACGCAGCTATCATGCACTGATCACGTGACTGATCATGCACTGATCACGTGACTGATCATGCACTGATCACGTGACTGATCATGCACTGATCACGTGGCTATCATGCACTGCTCACGTGGCTGATCATGCATGATCACGCAGCTACCATGCACTGGTCACATGACTGATCATGCACTGATCACGTGACTGATCATGCACTGATCACGTGGCTATCATGCACTACTCACGTGGCTGATCATGCAATGATCATGTAGCTACCATGTACAGGTCACGTGAATGATCATACACCCATCAGGTGACTGATCATGCACTGATCACGTGGCTATCATGCACTGATCACTAGACTGATCATGCACTGATCACGTCTATATCATGCACTGATCACATGACTGCCCATGCACTGATCACGTGGATGATCATACACTAATCATGTGACAGATCATGCACTGATCACGTGGCTGATCATGCACTGATACCGTGACTGAGCATGGACTGATCACATGACTATCATGTAGTGATCACGTGACTTAATGGCGCTGATCATGTGACTGATCATGCGCTGATCATGTTTGCTATCATACACTGATCATGTGCCTCTGGAGGCAATAAACAAAGAGCTGAGTAGGCACGAATCAAACAGTCAGCAGGCAATAATCATGGAACTCAGGTGTGAGGAATCATGCTGCTCAGCTGGCAATAATCAAGCAGCTGAGCAGGCAGGAATTACGCAGCACAGCTGGCAATTGTCAAGCAGATGACAGGCAGGAATCGTGCAGCTCAGCTGGCAATTGTCAAGCAGATGAGCAGACAGTAATCACGCAGCTCAGCAGGCCCAGATCACGTGACTGAGCATGCACTGTTCACGTGGCTGATCATACACTGATCACGTGATGATCATGCACTGATCACTTGGATATCATGCACTGATCACGTGGCTGATCATACACTGTTCACGTGTCTGACCATGCACTGATCACGTGGCTGATCATACACTGCTCACGTAACTGATCATGCACTGATCACGTGGCTATCATGCACTGATCACGTGGCTGATCACACTGTATCACGTGACTGATCATGCACTGATCACGTGGCTATCATGCACTGATCACGTGGCTATCATGCACTGATCACGTGGCTGATCATGCACTGATCACGTAGCTACCATGCACTGATCACGTGACTGATCATGCACTGATCACGTAATTGATCATGCACTGATCACGTGGCTGATCATGCACTGATCACGTGGCTGATCACACTGATCACGTGACTGATCATGCACTGATCACGTGACTGATCATGCACTGATCACGTGGCTGATCATGCACTGATCACGTGGCTATCATGCACTGATCACGTGGCTGATCATGCACGATCACGTGACTGATCATGCACTGATCACGTGACTGATCATGCACTGATCACGTGGCTATCATGCACTGATCACGTGGCTATCATGCACTGATCACGTGGCTGATCACACACGATCACGTGACTGATCATGCACTGATCACGTGACTGATCATGCACTGATCACGTGGCTATCATGCACTGATCACGTGGCTATCATGCACTGATCACGTGGCTGATCACACACGATCACGTGACTGATCATGCACTGATCACGTGGCTATCATGCACTGATCACGTGGCTATCATGCACTGATCACGTGGCTGATCATGCAATGATCACGGAGCTGCCATGCACTGGTCACGTGACTGATCATGCACTGATCACGTGATTGATCATGCACTGATCACGTGACTGATCATGCACTGATCACGTGACTGATCATGCACTGATCACGTGACTGATCATGCACTGATCACGTGGCTATCATGCACTGATCACGTGGCTGATCATGCACTGATCACGCAGCTACCATGTACTGTCACGTGACTGATCATGCACTGATCACATAATTGATCATGCACTGATCACGTGGCTTATCATGCACTGATCATGTGACTGATCATGTGCTGATCATGTTTGGTGTCACACTGATCATGTGCCTCTGGAGGCAATGAACATAGAGCTGAGTAGGCACGAATCAGTCAGCAGGCTATAATCATGGAACTCAGCTCTGAGAAATCATGCTGCTGAGCTGGCAATAATCAAGTAGATGAGCAGGCAGGAATTACGCAGCACAGGTGGCAATTGTCAAGCAGATGACAGGCAGGAATCGTGCAGCTCAGCTGGCAATTGTCAAGCAGATGAGCAGACAGTAATCACGCAGCTCAGCAGGCCCTGATCACGTGACTGAGCATGCACTGATCACGTGGCTGATCATACACTGATCACGTGACTGATCATGCACTGATCACGTGACTGATCATGCACTGATCACGTGGCTATCATGCACTGATCACGTGGCTGACATACACTGATCACGTGCCTGATCATGCACTGATCACGTGGCTGATCATGCACTGATCACGTGACTGATCATGCACTGATCACGTGTCTGATCATGCACTGATCACGTGGCTATCATGCACTGCTCACGTGGCTGATCATGCATGATCACGCAGCTACCATGTACTGGTCACATGACTGATCATGCACTGATCACGTGACTGATCATGCAGTGATCACGTGGCTATCATGCACTACTCACGTGGCTGATCATGCAATGATCATGTAGCTACCATGTACAGGTCACGTGAATGATCATACACCCATCAGGTGACTGATCATGCACTGATCACGTGGCTATCATGCACTGATCACGAGACTGATCATGCACTGATCACGTCTATATCATGCACTGATCACATGACTGCCCGTGCACTGATCACGTGGATGATCATACACTAATCTTGTGACAGATCATGCACTGATCACGTGGCTGATCATGCACTGATACCGTGACTGAGCATGGACTGATCACATGACTATCATGTAGTGATCACGTGACTTAATGGCGCTGATCATGTGACTGATCATGCGCTGATCATGTTTGCTATCATACACTGATCATGTGCCTCTGGAGGCAATAAACAAAGAGCTGAGTAGGCACGAATCAAACAGTCAGCAGGCAATAATCATGGAACTCAGCTGTGAGGAATCATGCTGCTCAGCTGGCAATAATCAAGCAGCTGAGCAGGCAGGAATTACGCAGCACAGCTGGCAATTGTCAAGCAGATGACAGGCAGGAATCGTGCAGCTCAGCTGGCAATTGTCAAGCAGATGAGCAGACAGTAATCACGCAGCTCAGCAGGCCCAGATCACGTGACTGAGCATGCACTGTTCACGTGGCTGATCATACACTGATCACGTGATGATCATGCACTGATCACTTGGATATCATGCACTGATCACGTGGCTGATCATACACTGTTCACGTGTCTGACCATGCACTGATCACGTGGCTGATCATACACTGCTCACGTAACTGATCATGCACTGATCACGTGGCTATCATGCACTGATCACGTGGCTGAACATGCACTGTTCACGTGGCTGATCACACACCTGTCACGTGACATATCATGCACTGATCACGTGGCACTCATGCACTGATCACGTGGCTGATCATACTCTGCTCACGTAACTCATGCACACATCACGTGGCTATCATGCACTGCTCACGTGGCTCGTCATGGAATGATCACGTAGCTACCATATACTGGTCACGTGACTGATCATGCACAGATCACGTAAATGATCATGCACTGTTCACGTGACTGATCATGTACTGATCACGTGACTGATCATGCACTGATCACGTGGCTATCATGCTCTGCTCACGTGGCTGATCATGCAATGATCACGTAGCAACCATGTACTGGTCACGTGACTGATCATGCACTGATCACGTAATTGATCCTGCACTGATCACGTGGCTCATCATGCACTGATCACGTGGCTGATCACACATGTATCACGTGACTGATCATGCACTGATCACGTGGCTCTCATGCACTGATCACGTGGCTATCATGCACTGATCACGTGGCTATCATGCACTGATCACGTGGCTGATCATGCACTGATCACGTAGCTACCATGCACTGATCACGTGACTGATCATGCACTGATCACGTAATTGATCATGCACTGATCACGTGGCTGATCATGCACTGATCACGTGGCTGATCACACTGATCACGTGACTGATCATGCACTGATCACGTGACTGATCATGCACTGATCACGTGGCTATCATGCACTGATCACGTGGCTATCATGCACTGATCACGTGGCTGATCACACACGATCACGTGACTGATCATGCACTGATCACGTGGCTATCATGCACTGATCACGTGGCTATCATGCACTGATCACGTGGCTGATCATGCACTGATCACGGAGCTGTCATGCACTGATCACGTGACTGATCATGCACTGATCACGTAATTGATCATGCACTGATCACGTGACTGATCATGCACTGATCACGTGACTGATCATGCACTGATCACGTGACTGATCATGCACTGATCACGTGGCTATCATGCACTGATCACGTGGCTGATCATGCACTGATCACGCAGCTACCATGTACTGTCACATGACTGATCATGCACTGATCACGTGACTGATCATGCACTGATCACGTGGCTTATCATGCACTGATCATGTGACTGATCATGCATCATGTTTGGGTCATACACTGATCATGTGCCTCTGGAGGCAATGAACATAGAGCTGAGTAGGCACGAATCAGTCAGCAGGCTATAATCATGGAACTCAGCTCTGAGAAATCATGCTGCTCAGCTGGCAATAATCAAGTATGAGCAGGCAGGAATTACGCAGCACAGCTGGCAATTGTCAAGCAGATGACAGGCAGGAATCATGCAGCTCAGCTGGCAATTGTCAAGCAGATGAGCAGACAGTAATCACGCAGCTCAGCAGGCCCTGATCACGTGACTGAGCATGCACTGTTCACGTGGCTGATCATACACTGATCACGTGACTGATCATGCACTGATCACGTGACTGATCATGCACTGATCACGTGGCTATCATGCACTGATCACGTGGCTGACATGCACTGATCACGTGGCTGATCATGCACTGATCACGTGGCTGATCATGCACTGATCACGTGACTGATCATGCACTGATCACGTGGCTGATCATGCACTGATCACGTGGCTATCATGCACTGATCACGTGGCTGATCATGCATGATCACGCATGATCACGCAGCTACCATGTACTGGTCACATGACTGATCATGCACTGATCACGTGACTGATCATGCACTGATCACGTGGCTATCATGCACTACTCACGTGGCTGATCATGCAATGATCATGTAGCTACCATGTACAGGTCACGTGAATGATCATACACCCATCAGGTGACTGATCATGCACTGATCACGTGGCTATCATGCACTGATCACGAGACTGATCATGCACTGATCACGTCTATATCATGCACTGATCACATGACTGCCCATGCACTGATCACGTGGATGATCATACACTAATCTTGTGACAGATCATGCACTGATCACGTGGCTGATCATGCACTGATACCGTGACTGAGCATGGACTGATCACATGACTATCATGTAGTGATCACGTGACTTAATGGCGCTGATCATGTGACTGATCATGCGCTGATCATGTTTGCTATCATACACTGATCATGTGCCTCTGGAGGCAATAAACAAAGAGCTGAGTAGGCACGAATCAAACAGTCAGCAGGCAATAATCATGGAACTCAGGTGTGAGGAATCATGCTGCTCAGCTGGCAATAATCAAGCAGCTGAGCAGGCAGGAATTACGCAGCACAGCTGGCAATTGTCAAGCAGATGACAGGCAGGAATCGTGCAGCTCAGCTGGCAATTGTCAAGCAGATGAGCAGACAGTAATCACGCAGCTCAGCAGGCCCTGATCACGTGACTGAGCATGCACTGTTCACGTGGCTGATCATACACTGATCACGTGATGATCATGCACTGATCACTTGGATATCATGCACTGATCACGTGGCTGATCATACACTGATCACGTAACTGATCATGCACTGATCACGTGGCTATCATGCACTGATCACGTGGCTGATCATGCACTGATCACGTGGCTGATCACACACTGTCACGTGACATATCATGCACTGATCACGTGGCACTCATGCACTGATCACGTGGCTGATCATACTCTGCTCACGTAACTCATGCACACATCACGTGGCTATCATGCACTGCTCACGTGGCTCGTCATGGAATGATCACGTAGCAACCATATACTGGTCACGTGACTGATCATGCACTGATCACGTAAATGATCATGCACTGTTCACGTGACTGATCATGCACTGATCACGTGACTGATCATGCACTGATCACGTGGCTATCATGCACTGCTCACGTGGCTGATCATGCAACGATCACGTAGCAACCATGTACTGGTCACGTGACTGATCATGCACTGATCACGTAACTGATCATGCACTGATCACGTGGCTGATCATGCACTGATCACGTGGCTGATCATGCACTGATCACGTGGCTGATCATGCACTGATCACGTGGCTGATCACACATGATCACGTGACTGATCATGCACTGATCACGTGGCTATCATGCACTGATCACGTGGCTGTCATGCACTGATCACGTGGATATCATGCACTGATCACGTGGCTGATCATGCACTATCACGTGACTGATCATGCACTGATCACGTGGCTGATCATGCACTGATCACGTGGCTATCATGCACTGATCACGTGGCTGATCATGCAATGATCACGTAGCTACCATGTACTGGTCACGTGACTGATCATGCACTGATCACGTAATTGATCATGCACTGATCACGTGGCTGATCATGCACTGATCACGTGGCTGATCACACTGATCACGTGACTGATCATGCACTGATCACGTGGCTGATCATGCACTGATCACGTGGCTATCATGCACTGATCACGTGACTGATCATGCACTGATCACGTCTGATCATGCACTGATCACATGACTGATCATGCACTGATCACGTGGCTGATCATGCACTGATCACGTGACTGATCATGCACTGATCACGTGGCTATCATGCACTGATCACGTGGCTGATCATGCATGATCACGCAGCTACCATGTACTGGTCACATGACTGATCATGCACTGATCACGTGACTGATCATGCACTGATCACGTGGCTGATCATGCACTGATCACGTGGCTGATCATGCACTGATCACGAGACTGATCATGCACTGATCACGTCTATATCATGCACTGATCACATGACTGCCCATGCACTGATCACGTGGATGATCATACACTAATCTTGTGACAGATCATGCACTGATCACGTGGCTGATCATGCACTGATACCGTGACTGAGCATGGACTGATCACATGACTATCATGTAGTGATCACGTGACTTAATGGCGCTGATCATGTGACTGATCATGCGCTGATCATGTTTGCTATCATACACTGATCATGTGCCTCTGGAGGCAATAAACAAAGAGCTGAGTAGGCACGAATCAAACAGTCAGCAGGCAATAATCATGGAACTCAGGTGTGAGGAATCATGCTGCTCAGCTGGCAATAATCAAGCAGCTGAGCAGGCAGGAATTACGCAGCACAGCTGGCAATTGTCAAGCAGATGACAGGCAGGAATCGTGCAGCTCAGCTGGCAATTGTCAAGCAGATGAGCAGACAGTAATCACGCAGCTCAGCAGGCCCAGATCACGTGACTGAGCATGCACTGTTCACGTGGCTGATCATACACTGATCACGTGATGATCATGCACTGATCACTTGGATATCATGCACTGATCACGTGGCTGATCATACACTGTTCACGTGTCTGACCATGCACTGATCACGTGGCTGATCATACACTGCTCACGTAACTGATCATGCACTGATCACGTGGCTATCATGCACTGATCACGTGGCTGAACATGCACTGTTCACGTGGCTGATCACACACCTGTCACGTGACATATCATGCACTGATCACGTGGCACTCATGCACTGATCACGTGGCTGATCATACTCTGCTCACGTAACTCATGCACACATCACGTGGCTATCATGCACTGCTCACGTGGCTGATCATGCAATGATCACGTAGCTACCATATACTGGTCACGTGACTGATCATGCACTGATCACGTAATGATCATGCACTGATCACGTGGCTGATCATGCACTGATCACGTGACTGATCATGCACTGATCACGTGGCTATCATGCACTGATCACGTGGCTGATCATGCACTGATCACGTGACTGATCATGCACTGATCACGTGGCTATCATGCACTGATCACGTGGCTGATCATGCACTGATCACGTGGCTGATCACACACTGATCACGTGACTATCATGCACTGATCACGTGGCATCATGCACTGATCACGTGGCTGATCATGCACTGATCACGTGACTCATGCACTGATCACGTGGCTATCATGCACTGATCACGTGGCTGATCATGCACTGATCACGTGGCTATCATGCACTGATCACGTGACTGATCATGCACTGATCACGTGAATGATCATGCACTGATCACGTGACTGATCATGCACTGATCACGTGACTGATCATGCACTGATCACGTGGCTGATCATGCACTGATCACGTGGCTGATCATGCACTGATCACGTGGCTGATCATGCACTGATCACGTGACTGATCATGCACTGATCACGTGACTGATCATGCACTGATCACGTGGCTATCATGCACTGATCACGTGGCTGATCATGCACTGATCACATGACTGATCATGCACTGATCACGTGGCTGATCATGCACTGATCACGTGGCTATCATGCACTACTCACGTGGCTGATCATGCAATGATCACGTAGCTACCATGTACAGGTCACGTGAATGATCATACACCCATCAGGTGACTGATCATGCACTGATCACGTGGCTATCATGCACTGATCACGTGACTGATCATGCACTGATCACGTCTATATCATGCACTGATCACATGACTGCCCATGCACTGATCACGTGGATGATCATACACTAATCTTGTGACAGATCATGCACTGATCACGTGGCTGATCATGCACTGATACCGTGACTGAGCATGGACTGATCACATGACTATCATGTAGTGATCACGTGACTTAATGGCGCTGATCATGTGACTGATCATGCGCTGATCATGTTTGCTATCATACACTGATCATGTGCCTCTGGAGGCAATAAACAAAGAGCTGAGTAGGCACGAATCAAACAGTCAGCAGGCAATAATCATGGAACTCAGGTGTGAGGAATCATGCTGCTCAGCTGGCAATAATCAAGCAGCTGAGCAGGCAGGAATTACGCAGCACAGCTGGCAATTGTCAAGCAGATGACAGGCAGGAATCGTGCAGCTCAGCTGGCAATTGTCAAGCAGATGAGCAGACAGTAATCACGCAGCTCAGCAGGCCCTGATCACGTGACTGAGCATGCACTGTTCACGTGGCTGATCATACACTGATCACGTGATGATCATGCACTGATCACGTGGATATCATGCACTGATCACGTGGCTGATCATACACTGATCACGTGTCTGACCATGCACTGATCACGTGGCTGATCATACACTGCTCACGTAACTGATCATGCACTGATCACGTGGCTATCATGCACTGATCACGTGGCTGATCATGCACTGATCACGTGGCTACCATGTACTGGTCACGTGACTGATCATGCACTGATCACGTAATGATCATGCACTGATCACGTGGCTGATCATGCACTGATCACGTGGCTGATCACACATGATCACGTGACTGATCATGCACTGATCACGTGGCTATCATGCACTGATCACGTGGCTGATCATGCACTGATCACGTGGCTGATCATGCACTGATCACGTGACTGATCATGCACTGATCACGTGACTGATCATGCACTGATCACGTGGCTATCATGCACTGCTCACGTGGCTGATCATGCATGATCACGTAGCTACCATGTACTGGTCACGTGACTGATCATGCACTGATCACGTGACTGATCATGCACTGATCACGTGGCTGATCATGCACTGATCACGTGGCTGATCATGCACTGATCACGTACTGATCATGCACTGATCACGTCTATATCATGCACTGATCACATGACTGCCCATGCACTGATCACGTGGATGATCATACACTAATCATGTGACAGATCATGCACTGATCACGTGGCTGATCATGCACTGATACCGTGACTGAGCATGGACTGATCACATGACTATCATGTAGTGATCACGTGACTTAATGGCGCTGATCATGTGACTGATCATGCACTGATCATGTTTGCTATCATACACTGATCATGTGCCTCTGGAGGCAATAAACAAAGAGCTGAGTAGGCACGAATCAAACAGTCAGCAGGCAATAATCATGGAACTCAGGTGTGAGGAATCATGCTGCTCAGCTGGCAATAATCAAGCAGCTGAGCAGGCAGGAATTACGCAGCACAGCTGGCAATTGTCAAGCAGATGACAGGCAGGAATCGTGCAGCTCAGCTGGCAATTGTCAAGCAGATGAGCAGACAGTAATCACGCAGCTCAGCAGGCCCAGATCACGTGACTGAGCATGCACTGTTCACGTGGCTGATCATACACTGATCACGTGATGATCATGCACTGATCACTTGGATATCATGCACTGATCACGTGGCTGATCATACACTGCTCACGTAACTGATCATGCACTGATCACGTGGCTATCATGCACTGATCACGTGGCTGAACATGCACTGTTCACGTGGCTGATCACACACCTGTCACGTGACATATCATGCACTGATCACGTGGCACTCATGCACTGATCACGTGGCTGATCATACTCTGCTCACGTAACTCATGCACACATCACGTGGCTATCATGCACTGCTCACGTGGCTCGTCATGGAATGATCACGTAGCTACCATATACTGGTCACGTGACTGATCATGCACAGATCACGTAAATGATCATGCACTGTTCACGTGACTGATCATGTACTGATCACGTGACTGATCATGCACTGATCACGTGGCTATCATGCACTGCTCACGTGGCTGATCATGCAATGATCACGTAGCAACCATGTACTGGTCACGTGACTGATCATGCACTGATCACGTAATTGATCCTGCACTGATCACGTGGCTCATCATGCACTGATCACGTGGCTGATCACACATGTATCACGTGACTGATCATGCACTGATCACGTGGCTCTCATGCACTGATCACGTGGCTATCATGCACTGATCACGTGGCTATCATGCACTGATCACGTGGCTGATCATGCACTGATCACGTAGCTATCATGCACTGATCACGTGACTGATCATGCACTGATCACGTAATTGATCATGCACTGATCACGTGGCTGATCATGCACTGATCACGTGGCTGATCACACTGATCACGTGACTGATCATGCACTGATCACGTGACTGATCATGCACTGATCACGTGGCTATCATGCACTGATCACGTGGCTATCATGCACTGATCACGTGGCTGATCACACACGATCACGTGACTGATCATGCACTGATCACGTGGCTATCATGCACTGATCACGTGGCTATCATGCACTGATCACGTGGCTGATCATGCACTGATCACGGAGCTGTCATGCACTGATCACGTGACTGATCATGCACTGATCACGTAATTGATCATGCACTGATCACGTGACTGATCATGCACTGATCACGTGACTGATCATGCACTGATCACGTGACTGATCATGCACTGATCACGTGGCTATCATGCACTGATCACGTGGCTGATCATGCACTGATCACGCAGCTACCATGTACTGTCACATGACTGATCATGCACTGATCACATGACTGATCATGCACTGATCACGTGGCTTATCATGCACTGATCATGTGACTGATCATGCACTGATCATGTTTGGTGTCATACACTGATCATGTGCCTCTGGAGGCAATGAACATAGAGCTGAGTAGGCAGGAATCAGTCAGCAGGCTATAATCATGGAACTCACTCTGAGAAATCATGCTGCTCAGCTGGCAATAATCAAGTAGCTGAGCAGGCAGGAATTACGCAGCACAGCTGGCAATTGTCAAGCAGATGACAGGCAGGAATCATGCAGCTCAGCTGGCAATTGTCAAGCAGATGAGCAGACAGTAATCACGCAGCTCAGCAGGCCCTGATCACGTGACTGAGCATGCACTGATCACGTGGCTGATCATACACTGATCACGTGACTGATCATGCACTGATCACGTGACTGATCATGCACTGATCACGTGGCTATCATGCACTGATCACGTGGCTGACATGCACTGATCACGTGGCTGATCATGCACTGATCACGTGGCTGATCATGCACTGATCACGTGACTGATCATGCACTGATCACGTGGCTGATCATGCACTGATCACGTGGCTATCATGCACTGATCACGTGGCTGATCATGCATGATCACGCATGATACGCAGCTACCATGTACTGGTCACATGACTGATCATGCACTGATCACGTGACTGATCATGCACTGATCACGTGGCTATCATGCACTACTCACGTGGCTGATCATGCAATGATCATGTAGCTACCATGTACAGGTCACGTGAATGATCATACACCCATCAGGTGACTGATCATGCACTGATCACGTGGCTATCATGCACTGATCACGACTGATCATGCACTGATCACGTCTATATCATGCACTGATCACATGACTGCCCATGCACTGATCACGTGGATGATCATACACTAATCTTGTGACAGATCATGCACTGATCACGTGGCTGATCATGCACTGATACCGTGACTGAGCATGGACTGATCACATGACTATCATGTAGTGATCACGTGACTTAATGGCGCTGATCATGTGACTGATCATGCGCTGATCATGTTTGCTATCATACACTGATCATGTGCCTCTGGAGGCAATAAACAAAGAGCTGAGTAGGCACGAATCAAACAGTCAGCAGGCAATAATCATGGAACTCAGGTGTGAGGAATCATGCTGCTCAGCTGGCAATAATCAAGCAGCTGAGCAGGCAGGAATTACGCAGCACAGCTGGCAATTGTCAAGCAGATGACAGGCAGGAATCGTGCAGCTCAGCTGGCAATTGTCAAGCAGATGAGCAGACAGTAATCACGCAGCTCAGCAGGCCCTGATCACGTGACTGAGCATGCACTGTTCACGTGGCTGATCATACACTGATCACGTGATGATCATGCACTGATCACTTGGATATCATGCACTGATCACGTGGCTGATCATACACTGATCACGTAACTGATCATGCACTGATCACGTGGCTATCATGCACTGATCACGTGGCTGATCATGCACTGATCACGTGGCTGATCACACACCTGTCACGTGACATATCATGCACTGATCACGTGGCACTCATGCACTGATCACGTGGCTGATCATACTCTGCTCACGTAACTCATGCACACATCACGTGGCTATCATGCACTGCTCACGTGGCTCGTCATGGAATGATCACGTAGCAACCATATACTGGTCACGTGACTGATCATGCACAGATCACGTAAATGATCATGCACTGTTCACGTGACTGATCATGTACTGATCACGTGACTGATCATGCACTGATCACGTGGCTATCATGCACTGCTCACGTGGCTGATCATGCACGATCACGTAGCAACCATGTACTGGTCACGTGACTGATCATGCACTGATCACGTAACTGATCATGCACTGATCACGTGACTGATCATGCACTGATCACGTGGCTGATCATGCACTGATCACGTGGCTGATCATGCACTGATCACGTGGCTGATCACACATGATCACGTGACTGATCATGCACTGATCACGTGGCTATCATGCACTGATCACGTGGCTGTCATGCACTGATCACGTGGATATCATGCACTGATCACGTGGCTGATCACACACGATCACGTGACTGATCATGCACTGATCACGTGGCTATCATGCACTGATCACGTGGCTATCATGCACTGATCACGTGGCTGATCATGCAATGATCACGTAGCTACCATGTACTGGTCACGTGACTGATCATGCACTGATCACGTAATTGATCATGCACTGATCACGTGGCTGATCATGCACTGATCACGTGGCTGATCATACACTGATCACGTGACTGATCATGCACTGATCACGTGGCTATCATGCACTGATCACGTGGCTATCATGCACTGATCACGTGACTGATCATGCACTGATCACGTCTGATCATGCACTGATCACATGACTGATCATGCACTGATCACGTGGCTGATCATGCACTGATCACGTGACTGATCATGCACTGATCACGTGGCTATCATGCACTGATCACGTGGCTGATCATGCATGATCACGCAGCTACCATGTACTGGTCACGTGACTGATCATGCACTGATCACGTGACTGATCATGCACTGATCACGTGGCTGATCATGCACTGATCACGTGGCTGATCATGCACTGATCACGAGACTGATCATGCACTGATCACGTCTATATCATGCACTGATCACATGACTGCCCATGCACTGATCACGTGGATGATCATACACTAATCATGTGACAGATCATGCACTGATCACGTGGCTGATCATGCACTGATACCGTGACTGAGCATGGACTGATCACATGACTATCATGTAGTGATCACGTGACTTAATGGCGCTGATCATGTGACTGATCATGCGCTGATCATGTTTGCTATCATACACTGATCATGTGCCTCTGGAGGCAATAAACAAAGAGCTGAGTAGGCACGAATCAAACAGTCAGCAGGCAATAATCATGGAACTCAGGTGTGAGGAATCATGCTGCTCAGCTGGCAATAATCAAGCAGCTGAGCAGGCAGGAATTACGCAGCACAGCTGGCAATTGTCAAGCAGATGACAGGCAGGAATCGTGCAGCTCAGCTGGCAATTGTCAAGCAGATGAGCAGACAGTAATCACGCAGCTCAGCAGGCCCAGATCACGTGACTGAGCATGCACTGTTCACGTGGCTGATCATACACTGATCACGTGATGATCATGCACTGATCACTTGGATATCATGCACTGATCACGTGGCTGATCATACACTGTTCACGTGTCTGACCATGCACTGATCACGTGGCTGATCATACACTGCTCACGTAACTGATCATGCACTGATCACGTGGCTATCATGCACTGATCACGTGGCTGAACATGCACTGTTCACGTGGCTGATCACACACCTGTCACGTGACATATCATGCACTGATCACGTGGCACTCATGCACTGATCACGTGGCTGATCATACTCTGCTCACGTAACTCATGCACACATCACGTGGCTATCATGCACTGCTCACGTGGCTGATCATGCAATGATCACGTAGCTACCATATACTGGTCACGTGACTGATCATGCACTGATCACGTAATGATCATGCACTGATCACGTGACTGATCATGCACTGATCACGTGACTGATCATGCACTGATCACGTGGCTATCATGCACTGATCACGTGGCTGATCATGCACTGATCACGTGACTGATCATGCACTGATCACGTGGCTATCATGCACTGATCACGTGGCTGATCATGCACTGATCACGTGGCTGATCACACACTGATCACGTGACTATCATGCACTGATCACGTGGCATCATGCACTGATCACGTGGCTGATCATGCACTGATCACGTGACTCATGCACTGATCACGTGGCTATCATGCACTGATCACGTGGCTGATCATGCACTGATCACGTGGCTATCATGCACTGATCACGTGACTGATCATGCACTGATCACGTGAATGATCATGCACTGATCACGTGACTGATCATGCACTGATCACGTGACTGATCATGCACTGATCACGTGGCTGATCATGCACTGATCACGTGGCTGATCATGCACTGATCACGTGGCTGATCATGCACTGATCACGTGACTGATCATGCACTGATCACGTGACTGATCATGCACTGATCACGTGGCTATCATGCACTGATCACGTGGCTGATCATGCACTGATCACATGACTGATCATGCACTGATCACGTGGCTGATCATGCACTGATCACGTGGCTATCATGCACTACTCACGTGGCTGATCATGCAATGATCACGTAGCTACCATGTACAGGTCACGTGAATGATCATACACCCATCAGGTGACTGATCATGCACTGATCACGTGGCTATCATGCACTGATCACGAGACTGATCATGCACTGATCACGTCTATATCATGCACTGATCACATGACTGCCCATGCACTGATCACGTGGATGATCATACACTAATCTTGTGACAGATCATGCACTGATCACGTGGCTGATCATGCACTGATACCGTGACTGAGCATGGACTGATCACATGACTATCATGTAGTGATCACGTGACTTAATGGCGCTGATCATGTGACTGATCATGCGCTGATCATGTTTGCTATCATACACTGATCATGTGCCTCTGGAGGCAATAAACAAAGAGCTGAGTAGGCACGAATCAAACAGTCAGCAGGCAATAATCATGGAACTCAGGTGTGAGGAATCATGCTGCTCAGCTGGCAATAATCAAGCAGCTGAGCAGGCAGGAATTACGCAGCACAGCTGGCAATTGTCAAGCAGATGACAGGCAGGAATCGTGCAGCTCAGCTGGCAATTGTCAAGCAGATGAGCAGACAGTAATCACGCAGCTCAGCAGGCCCTGATCACGTGACTGAGCATGCACTGTTCACGTGGCTGATCATACACTGATCACGTGATGATCATGCACTGATCACTTGGATATCATGCACTGATCACGTGGCTGATCATACACTGATCACGTGTCTGACCATGCACTGATCACGTGGCTGATCATGCACTGATCACGTAACTGATCATGCACTGATCACGTGGCTATCATGCACTGATCACGTGGCTGATCATGCACTGATCACGTGGCTACCATGTACTGATCACGTGACTGATCATGCACTGATCACGTAATTGATCATGCACTGATCACGTGGCTGATCATGCACTGATCACGTGGCTGATCATGCACTGATCACGCACTGATCACGTGATCATGCACTGATCACGTGGCTGATCATGCACTGATCACGTGGCTGATCATGCACTGATCACGTGACTGATCATGCACTGATCACGTGACTGATCATGCACTGATCACGTGGCTATCATGCACTGCTCACGTGGCTGATCATGCATGATCACGTAGCTACCATGTACTGGTCACGTGACTGATCATGCACTGATCACGTGACTGATCATGCACTGATCACGTGGCTGATCATGCACTGATCACGTGGCTGATCATGCACTGATCACGAGACTGATCATGCACTGATCACGTCTATATCATGCACTGATCACATGACTGCCCATGCACTGATCACGTGGATGATCATACACTAATCATGTGACAGATCATGCACTGATCACGTGGCTGATCATGCACTGATACCGTGACTGAGCATGGACTGATCACATGACTATCATGTAGTGATCACGTGACTTAATGGCGCTGATCATGTGACTGATCATGCGCTGATCATGTTTGCTATCATACACTGATCATGTGCCTCTGGAGGCAATAAACAAAGAGCTGAGTAGGCACGAATCAAACAGTCAGCAGGCAATAATCATGGAACTCAGGTGTGAGGAATCATGCTGCTCAGCTGGCAATAATCAAGCAGCTGAGCAGGCAGGAATTACGCAGCACAGCTGGCAATTGTCAAGCAGATGACAGGCAGGAATCGTGCAGCTCAGCTGGCAATTGTCAAGCAGATGAGCAGACAGTAATCACGCAGCTCAGCAGGCCCAGATCACGTGACTGAGCATGCACTGTTCACGTGGCTGATCATACACTGATCACGTGATGATCATGCACTGATCACGTGGATATCATGCACTGATCACGTGGCTGATCATACACTGTTCACGTGTCTGACCATGCACTGATCACGTGGCTGATCATACACTGCTCACGTAACTGATCATGCACTGATCACGTGGCTATCATGCACTGATCACGTGGCTGAACATGCACTGTTCACGTGGCTGATCACACACCTGTCACGTGACATATCATGCACTGATCACGTGGCACTCATGCACTGATCACGTGGCTGATCATACTCTGCTCACGTAACTCATGCACACATCACGTGGCTATCATGCACTGCTCACGTGGCTCGTCATGGAATGATCACGTAGCTACCATATACTGGTCACGTGACTGATCATGCACAGATCACGTAAATGATCATGCACTGTTCACGTGACTGATCATGTACTGATCACGTGACTGATCATGCACTGATCACGTGGCTATCATGCTCTGCTCACGTGGCTGATCATGCAATGATCACGTAGCAACCATGTACTGGTCACGTGACTGATCATGCACTGATCACGTAATTGATCCTGCACTGATCACGTGGCTCATCATGCACTGATCACGTGGCTGATCACACATGTATCACGTGACTGATCATGCACTGATCACGTGGCTCTCATGCACTGATCACGTGGCTATCATGCACTGATCACGTGGCTATCATGCACTGATCACGTGGCTGATCATGCACTGATCACGTAGCTATCATGCACTGATCACGTGACTGATCATGCACTGATCACGTGACTGATCATGCACTGATCACGTGGCTGATCATGCACTGATCACGTGGCTGATCACACTGATCACGTGACTGATCATGCACTGATCACGTGACTGATCATGCACTGATCACGTGGCTATCATGCACTGATCACGTGGCTATCATGCACTGATCACGTGGCTGATCATGCACTGATCACGTGACTGATCATGCACTGATCACGTGGCTGATCATGCACTGATCACGTGGCTATCATGCACTGATCACGTGGCTGATCATGCACTGATCACGCAGCTACCATGCACTGTCACGTGACTGATCATGCACTGATCACATGATTGATCATGCACTGATCACGTGGCTTATCATGCACTGATCATGTGACTGATCATGCACTGATCATGTTTGGTGTCATACACTGATCATGTGCCTCTGGAGGCAATGAACATAGAGCTGAGTAGGCACGAATCAGTCAGCAGGCTATAATCATGGAACTCACCTCTGAGAAATCATGCTGCTCAGCTGGCAATAATCAAGTAGCTGAGCAGGCAGGAATTACGCAGCACAGGTGGCAATTGTCAAGCAGCTGACAGGCAGGAATCGTGCAGCTCAGCTGGCAATTGTCAAGCAGATGAGCAGACAGTAATCACGCAGCTCAGCAGGCCCTGATCACGTGACTGAGCATGCACTGATCACGTGGCTGATCATACACTGATCACGTGACTGATCATGCACTGATCACGTGACTGATCATGCACTGATCACGTGGCTATCATGCACTGATCACGTGGCTGACATGCACTGATCACGTGGCTGATCATGCACTGATCACGTGGCTGATCATGCACTGATCACGTGACTGATCATGCACTGATCACGTGTCTGATCATGCACTGATCACGTGGCTATCATGCACTGCTCACGTGGCTGATCATGCCATGATCACGCAGCTACCATGTACTGGTCACATGACTGATCATGCACTGATCACGTGACTGATCATGCACTGATCACGTGGCTATCATGCACTACTCACGTGGCTGATCATGCAATGATCATGTAGCTACCATGTACAGGTCACGTGAATGATCATACACCCATCAGGTGACTGATCATGCACTGATCACGTGGCTATCATGCACTGATCACGTGACTGATCATGCACTGATCACATGACTGCCCATGCACTGATCACGTGGATGATCATACACTAATCATGTGACAGATCATGCACTGATCACGTGGCTGATCATGCACTGATACCGTGACTGAGCATGGACTGATCACATGACTATCATGTAGTGATCACGTGACTTAATGGCGCTGATCATGTGACTGATCATGCGCTGATCATGTTTGCTATCATACACTGATCATGTGCCTCTGGAGGCAATAAACAAAGAGCTGAGTAGGCACGAATCAAACAGTCAGCAGGCAATAATCATGGAACTCAGGTGTGAGGAATCATGCTGCTCAGCTGGCAATAATCAAGCAGCTGAGCAGGCAGGAATTACGCAGCACAGCTGGCAATTGTCAAGCAGATGACAGGCAGGAATCGTGCAGCTCAGCTGGCAATTGTCAAGCAGATGAGCAGACAGTAATCACGCAGCTCAGCAGGCCCAGATCACGTGACTGAGCATGCACTGTTCACGTGGCTGATCATACACTGATCACGTGATGATCATGCACTGATCACTTGGATATCATGCACTGATCACGTGGCTGATCATACACTGCTCACGTAACTGATCATGCACTGATCACGTGGCTATCATGCACTGATCACGTGGCTGAACATGCACTGTTCACGTGGCTGATCACACACCTGTCACGTGACATATCATGCACTGATCACGTGGCACTCATGCACTGATCACGTGGCTGATCATACTCTGCTCACGTAACTCATGCACACATCACGTGGCTATCATGCACTGCTCACGTGGCTCGTCATGGAATGATCACGTAGCTACCATATACTGGTCACGTGACTGATCATGCACTGATCACGTAAATGATCATGCACTGATCACGTGACTGATCATGTACTGATCACGTGACTGATCATGCACTGATCACGTGGCTATCATGCACTGCTCACGTGGCTGATCATGCAATGATCACGTAGCAACCATGTACTGGTCACGTGACTGATCATGCACTGATCACGTAATTGATCATGCACTGATCACGTGGCTCATCATGCACTGATCACGTGGCTGATCACACATGTATCACGTGACTGATCATGCACTGATCACGTGGCTATCATGCACTGATCACGTGGCTGATCATGCACTGATCACGTGGATATCATGCACTGATCACGTGGCTGATCATGCACTGATCACGTGGCTGATCATGCACTGATCACGTAGCTACCATGCACTGATCACGTGACTGATCATGCACTGATCACGTAACTGATCATGCACTGATCACGTGGCTGATCATGCACTGATCACGTGGCTGATCATGCACTGATCACGTGACTGATCATGCACTGATCACGTGACTGATCATGCACTGATCACGTGGCTATCATGCACTGATCACGTGGCTGATCATGCACTGATCACGTGACTGATCATGCACTGATCACGTGGCTGATCATGCACTGATCACGTGGCTATCATGCACTACTCACGTGGCTGATCATGCAATGATCACGTAGCTACCATGTACAGGTCACGTGAATGATCATACACCCATCAGGTGACTGATCATGCACTGATCACGTGGCTATCATGCACTGATCACGTGACTGATCATGCACTGATCACGTCTATATCATGCACTGATCACATGACTGCCCATGCACTGATCACGTGGATGATCATACACTAATCATGTGACAGATCATGCACTGATCACGTGGCTGATCATGCACTGATACCGTGACTGAGCATGGACTGATCACATGACTATCATGTAGTGATCACGTGACTTAATGGCGCTGATCATGTGACTGATCATGCGCTGATCATGTTTGCTATCATACACTGATCATGTGCCTCTGGAGGCAATAAACAAAGAGCTGAGTAGGCACGAATCAAACAGTCAGCAGGCAATAATCATGGAACTCAGGTGTGAGGAATCATGCTGCTCAGCTGGCAATAATCAAGCAGCTGAGCAGGCAGGAATTACGCAGCACAGCTGGCAATTGTCAAGCAGATGACAGGCAGGAATCGTGCAGCTCAGCTGGCAATTGTCAAGCAGATGAGCAGACAGTAATCACGCAGCTCAGCAGGCCCAGATCACGTGACTGAGCATGCACTGTTCACGTGGCTGATCATACACTGATCACGTGATGATCATGCACTGATCACGTGGATATCATGCACTGATCACGTGGCTGATCATACACTGATCACGTGTCTGACCATGCACTGATCACGTGGCTGATCATACACTGATCACGTAACTGATCATGCACTGATCACGTGGCTATCATGCACTGATCACGTGGCTGATCATGCACTGATCACGTAGCTACCATGTACTGATCACGTGACTGATCATGCACTGATCACGTAATTGATCATGCACTGATCACGTGGCTGATCATGCACTGATCACGTGGCTGATCACACATGATCACGTGACTGATCATGCACTGATCACGTGGCTATCATGCACTGATCACGTGGCTATCATGCACTGATCACGTGGCTGATCATGCACTGATCACGTGACTGATCATGCACTGATCACGTGACTGATCATGCACTGATCACGTGGCTATCATGCACTGATCACGTGGCTGATCATGCATGATCACGCAGCTACCATGTACTGGTCACGTGACTGATCATGCACTGATCACGTGACTGATCATGCACTGATCACGTGGCTGATCATGCACTGATCACGTGGCTGATCATGCACTGATCACGTGACTGATCATGCACTGATCACGTCTATATCATGCACTGATCACATGACTGCCCATGCACTGATCACGTGGATGATCATACACTAATCATGTGACAGATCATGCACTGATCACGTGGCTGATCATGCACTGATACCGTGACTGAGCATGGACTGATCACATGACTATCATGTAGTGATCACGTGACTTAATGGCGCTGATCATGTGACTGATCATGCGCTGATCATGTTTGCTATCATACACTGATCATGTGCCTCTGGAGGCAATAAACAAAGAGCTGAGTAGGCACGAATCAAACAGTCAGCAGGCAATAATCATGGAACTCAGGTGTGAGGAATCATGCTGCTCAGCTGGCAATAATCAAGCAGCTGAGCAGGCAGGAATTACGCAGCACAGCTGGCAATTGTCAAGCAGATGACAGGCAGGAATCGTGCAGCTCAGCTGGCAATTGTCAAGCAGATGAGCAGACAGTAATCACGCAGCTCAGCAGGCCCAGATCACGTGACTGAGCATGCACTGTTCACGTGGCTGATCATACACTGATCACGTGATGATCATGCACTGATCACTTGGATATCATGCACTGATCACGTGGCTGATCATACACTGTTCACGTGTCTGACCATGCACTGATCACGTGGCTGATCATACACTGCTCACGTAACTGATCATGCACTGATCACGTGGCTATCATGCACTGATCACGTGGCTGAACATGCACTGTTCACGTGGCTGATCACACACCTGTCACGTGACATATCATGCACTGATCACGTGGCACTCATGCACTGATCACGTGGCTGATCATACTCTGCTCACGTAACTCATGCACACATCACGTGGCTATCATGCACTGCTCACGTGGCTCGTCATGGAATGATCACGTAGCTACCATATACTGGTCACGTGACTGATCATGCACAGATCACGTAAATGATCATGCACTGTTCACGTGACTGATCATGTACTGATCACGTGACTGATCATGCACTGATCACGTGGCTATCATGCTCTGCTCACGTGGCTGATCATGCAATGATCACGTAGCAACCATGTACTGGTCACGTGACTGATCATGCACTGATCACGTAATTGATCATGCACTGATCACGTGGCTCATCATGCACTGATCACGTGGCTGATCACACATGTATCACGTGACTGATCATGCACTGATCACGTGGCTCATGCACTGATCACGTGGCTATCATGCACTGATCACGTGGCTATCATGCACTGATCACGTGGCTGATCATGCACTGATCACGTAGCTATCATGCACTGATCACGTGACTGATCATGCACTGATCACGTACTGATCATGCACTGATCACGTGGCTGATCATGCACTGATCACGTGGCTGATCACACTGATCACGTGACTGATCATGCACTGATCACGTGACTGATCATGCACTGATCACGTGGCTATCATGCACTGATCACGTGGCTATCATGCACTGATCACGTGGCTGATCACACACTGATCACGTGACTGATCATGCACTGATCACGTGGCTATCATGCACTGATCACGTGGCTATCATGCACTGATCACGTGGCTGATCATGCACTGATCACGGAGCTGCCATGCACTGATCACGTGACTGATCATGCACTGATCACGTAACTGATCATGCACTGATCACGTGACTGATCATGCACTGATCACGTGACTGATCATGCACTGATCACGTGACTGATCATGCACTGATCACGTGGCTATCATGCACTGATCACGTGGCTGATCATGCAATGATCACGCAGCTACCATGTACTGGTCACATGACTGATCATGCACTGATCACATAATTGATCATGCACTGATCACGTGGCTTATCATGCACTGATCATGTGACTGATCATGTGCTGATCATGTTTGGTGTCATACACTGATCATGTGCCTCTGGAGGCAATGAACATAGAGCTGAGTAGGCAGGAATCAGTCAGCAGGCTATAATCATGGAACTCACCTCTGAGAAATCATGCTGCTCAGCTGGCAATAATCAAGTAGATGAGCAGGCAGGAATTACGCAGCACAGGTGGCAATTGTCAAGCAGCTGACAGGCAGGAATCGTGCAGCTCAGCTGGCAATTGTCAAGCAGATGAGCAGACAGTAATCACGCAGCTCAGCAGGCCCTGATCACGTGACTGATCATGCACTGTTCACGTGGCTGATCACACACTGATCACGTGACTGATCATGCACTGATCACGTGACTGATCATGCACTGATCACGTGGCTATCATGCACTGATCACGTGGCTGATCATGCACTGATCACGTGGCTGATCATGCACTGATCACGTGGCTGATCATGCACTGATCACGTGACTGATCATGCACTGATCACGTGGCTGATCATGCACTGATCACGTGGCTATCATGCACTGATCACGTGGCTGATCATGCATGATCATGCAGCTACCATGCACTGATCACGTGACTGATCATGCACTGATCACGTGACTGATCATGCACTGATCACGTGTCTGATCATGCACTGATCACGTGGCTATCATGCACTGCTCACGTGGCTGATCATGCATGATCACGGCTACCATGTACTGGTCACATGACTGATCATGCACTGATCACGTGACTGATCATGCACTGATCACGTGGCTATCATGCACTACTCACGTGGCTGATCATGCAATGATCATGTAGCTACCATGTACAGGTCACGTGAATGATCATACACCCATCAGGTGACTGATCATGCACTGATCACGTGGCTATCATGCACTGATCACGAGACTGATCATGCACTGATCACGTCTATATCATGCACTGATCACATGACTGCCCATGCACTGATCACGTGGATGATCATACACTAATCATGTGACAGATCATGCACTGATCACGTGGCTGATCATGCACTGATACCGTGACTGAGCATGGACTGATCACATGACTATCATGTAGTGATCACGTGACTTAATGGCGCTGATCATGTGACTGATCATGCGCTGATCATGTTTGCTATCATACACTGATCATGTGCCTCTGGAGGCAATAAACAAAGAGCTGAGTAGGCACGAATCAAACAGTCAGCAGGCAATAATCATGGAACTCAGCTGTGAGGAATCATGCTGCTCAGCTGGCAATAATCAAGCAGCTGAGCAGGCAGGAATTACGCAGCACAGCTGGCAATTGTCAAGCAGATGACAGGCAGGAATCGTGCAGCTCAGCTGGCAATTGTCAAGCAGATGAGCAGACAGTAATCACGCAGCTCAGCAGGCCCAGATCACGTGACTGAGCATGCACTGTTCACGTGGCTGATCATACACTGATCACGTGATGATCATGCACTGATCACTTGGATATCATGCACTGATCACGTGGCTGATCATACACTGTTCACGTGTCTGACCATGCACTGATCACGTGGCTGATCATACACTGCTCACGTAACTGATCATGCACTGATCACGTGGCTATCATGCACTGATCACGTGGCTGATCATGCACTGTTCACGTGGCTGATCACACACCTGTCACGTGACATATCATGCACTGATCACGTGGCACTCATGCACTGATCACGTGGCTGATCATACACTGATCACGTGACTGATCATGCACTGATCACGTGGCTGATCATGCACTGATCACGTGACTGATCATGCACTGATCACGTGGCTATCATGCACTGATCACGTGGCTGATCATGCACTGATCACGTGGCTGATCATGCACTGATCACGTGACTGATCATGCACTGATCACGTGGCTGATCATGCACTGATCACGTGACTGATCATGCACTGATCACGTGGCTATCATGCACTGATCACGTGGCTGATCATGCACTGATCACGTGGCTGATCACACACTGATCACGTGACTGATCATGCACTGATCACGTGGCATCATGCACTGATCACGTGGCTGATCATACTGATCACGTGACTCATGCACTGATCACGTGGCTATCATGCACTGATCACGTGGCTGATCATGCACTGATCACGTAGCTACCATACTGGTCACGTGACTGATCATGCACTGATCACGTGGCTGATCATGCACTGATCACGTGACTGATCATGCACTGATCACGTGACTGATCATGCACTGATCACGTGGCTATCATGCACTGATCACGTGGCTGATCATGCACGATCACGTAGCTACCATGTACTGGTCACGTGACTGATCATGCACTGATCACGTAATTGATCATGCACTGATCACGTGGCTGATCATGCACTGATCACGTGGCTGATCACACATGATCACGTGACTGATCATGCACTGATCACGTGGCTATCATGCACTGATCACGTGGCTATCATGCACTGATCACGTGGCTGATCATGCACTGATCACATGACTGATCATGCACTGATCACGTGGCTATCATGCACTGATCACGTGGCTATCATGCACTGATCACGTGGCTGATCATGCAATGATCACGTAGCTATCATGCACTGGTCACGTGACTGATCATGCACTGATCACGTAATTGATCATGCACTGATCACGTGGCTGATCATGCACTGATCACGTGGCTGATCATGCACTGATCACGTGACTGATCATGCACTGATCACGTGACTGATCATGCACTGATCACGTGGCTATCATGCACTGATCACGTGGCTGATCATGCACTGATCACGTGCTGATCATGCACTGATCACGTGGCTGATCATGCACTGATCACGTGACTGATCATGCACTGATCACGTGGCTGATCATGCACTGATCACGTGGCTATCATGCACTGATCACGTGGCTGTCATGCACTGATCACGTAGCTACCATGCACTGGTCACGTGACTGATCATGCACTGATCACGTGGCTGATCATGCACTGATCACGTGACTGATCATGCACTGATCACGTGACTGATCATGCACTGATCACGTGGCTATCATGCACTGATCACGTGGCTATCATGCACTGATCACGTGGCTGATCATGCACTGATCACGTAGCTATCATGCACTGATCACGTGACTGATCATGCACTGATCACGTAATTGATCATGCACTGATCACGTGGCTGATCATGCACTGATCACGTGGCTGATCATGCACTGATCACGTGACTGATCATGCACTGATCACGTGACTGATCATGCACTGATCACGTGGCTATCATGCACTGATCACGTGGCTGATCATGCACTGATCACGTGCCTGATCATGCACTGATCACATGACTGATCATGCACTGATCACGTGACTGATCATGCACTGATCACGTGGCTATCATGCACTACTCACGTGGCTGATCATGCAATGATCACGTAGCTACCATGTACTGGTCACGTGACTGATCATGCACTGATCAGTGACTGATCATGCACTGATCACGTGGCTATCATGCACTGATCACGTGGCTGATCATGCACTGATCACGTGCCTGATCATGCACTGATCACGTGACTGATCATGCACTGATCACGTGGCATCATGCACTGATCACGTGGCTGATCATGCACTGATCACGTGGCTGATCATGCACTGATCACGTGGCTATCATGCACTGATCACGTGGCTGATCATGCACTGATACCGTGACTGAGCATGGACTGATCACATGACTATCATGTAGTGATCACGTGACTTAATGGCGCTGATCATGTGACTGATCATGCGCTGATCATGTTTGCTATCATACACTGATCATGTGCCTCTGGAGGCAATAAACAAAGAGCTGAGTAGGCACGAATCAAACAGTCAGCAGGCAATAATCATGGAACTCAGGTGTGAGGAATCATGCTGCTCAGCTGGCAATAATCAAGCAGCTGAGCAGGCAGGAATTACGCAGCACAGCTGGCAATTGTCAAGCAGATGACAGGCAGGAATCGTGCAGCTCAGCTGGCAATTGTCAAGCAGATGAGCAGACAGTAATCACGCAGCTCAGCAGGCCCTGATCACGTGACTGAGCATGCACTGTTCACGTGGCTGATCATACACTGATCACGTGATTGATCATGCACTGATCACTTGGATATCATGCACTGATCACGTGGCTGATCATACACTGTTCACGTGTCTGACCATGCACTGATCACGTGGCTGATCATACACTGCTCACGTAACTGATCATGCACTGATCACGTGGCTGATCATGCACTGATCACGTGGCTGATCATGCACTGATCACGTGGCTATCATGCACTGATCACGTGGCTGATCATGCACTGATCACGTGACTGATCATGCACTGATCACGTGACTGATCATGCACTGATCACGTAACTGATCATGCACTGATCACGTGGCTGATCATGCACTGATCACGTGACTGATCATGCACTGATCACGTGGCTATCATGCACTGATCACGTGGCTGATCATGCACTGATCACGTAGCTACCATGTACTGATCACGTGACTGATCATGCACTGATCACGTAATTGATCATGCACTGATCACGTGACTGATCATGCACTGATCACGTGACTGATCATGCACTGATCACGTGACTGATCATGCACTGATCACGTGGCTATCATGCACTGATCACGTGGCTGATCATGCACTGATCACGTGACTGATCATGCACTGATCACGTGACTGATCATGCACTGATCACGTGGCTATCATGCACTGATCACGTGGCTGATCATGCACTGTCACGTGACTGATCATGCACTGATCACGTGACTGATCATGCACTGATCACGTGGCTATCATGCACTACTCACGTGGCTGATCATGCAATGATCATGTAGCTACCATGTACTGGTCACGTGACTGATCATACACCCATCAGGTGACTGATCATGCACTGATCACGTGGCTGATCATGCACTGATCACCTGCCTGATCATGCACTGATCACGTGACTAATCATGCACTGATCACATGGCTATCATGAACTGATCACCTGCTGATCATGCACTGATCACGTGGCTGATCATGCACTGATACCGTGACTGAGCATGGACTGATCACATGACTATCATGTAGTGATCACGTGACTTAATGGCGCTGATCATGTGACTGATCATGCACTGATCATGTTTGCTATCATACACTGATCATGTGCCTCTGGAGGCAATAAACAAAGAGCTGAGTAGGCACGAATCAAACAGTCAGCAGGCAATAATCATGGAACTCAGGTGTGAGGAATCATGCTGCTCAGCTGGCAATAATCAAGCAGCTGAGCAGGCAGGAATTACGCAGCACAGCTGGCAATTGTCAAGCAGATGACAGGCAGGAATCGTGCAGCTCAGCTGGCAATTGTCAAGCAGATGAGCAGACAGTAATCACGCAGCTCAGCAGGCCCAGATCACGTGACTGAGCATGCACTGTTCACGTGGCTGATCATACACTGATCACGTGATGATCATGCACTGATCACGTGACTATCATGCACTGATCACGTGGCTGATCATACACTGTTCACGTGTCTGACCATGCACTGATCACGTGGCTGATCATACACTGCTCACGTAACTGATCATGCACTGATCACGTGGCTATCATGCACTGATCACGTGGCTGATCATGCACTGATCACGTGGCTGATCATGCACTGGTCACGTGACTGATCATGCACTGATCACGTGGCTGATCATGCACTGATCACGTGGCTGATCATGCACTGATCACGTGAATGATCATGCACTGATCACGTGGCTATCATGCACTGATCACGTGGCTGATCATGCACTGATCACGTAGCTACCATGTACTGGTCACGTGACTGATCATGCACTGATCACGTAACTGATCATGCACTGATCACGTGGCTGATCATGCACTGATCACGTGACTGATCATGCACTGATCACGTGGCTATCATGCACTGATCACGTGGCTGATCATGCACTGATCACGCAGCTACCATGTACTGGTCACGTGACTGATCATGCACTGATCACGTAATTGATCATGCACTGATCACGTGGCTGATCATGCACTGATCACGTGACTGATCATGCACTGATCACGTGACTGATCATGCACTGATCACGTGGCTATCATGCACTGATCACGTGGCTGATCATGCACTGATCACGTGGCTGATCATGCACTGATCACATGACTGATCATGCACTGATCACGTGACTGATCATGCACTGATCACGTGGCTATCATGCACTGATCACGTGGCTGATCATGCAATGATCACGTAGCTACCATGTACTGGTCACGTGACTGATCATGCACTGATCACGTGACTGATCATGCACTGATCACGTGGCTATCATGCACTGATCACGTGGCTGATCATGCACTGATCACGTGTCTGATCATGCACTGATCACGTGACTGATCATGCACTGATCACGTGGCTGTCATGCACTGATCACGTGGCTGATCATGCACTGATCACGTGGCTGATCATGCACTGATCACGTGGCTATCATGCACTGATCACGTGGCTGATCATGCACTGATCACGTGACTGATCATGCACTGATCACGTGACTGATCATGCACTGATCACGTGGCTATCATGCACTGATCACGTGGCTGATCATGCACTGATCACGCAGCTATCATGCACTGATCACGTGACTGATCATGCACTGATCACGTGACTGATCATGCACTGATCACGTGGCTGATCATGCACTGATCACGTGACTGATCATGCACTGATCACGTGACTGATCATGCACTGATCACGTGGCTGATCATGCACTGATCACGCAGCTATCATGCACTGATCACGTGACTGATCATGCACTGATCACGTAATTGATCATGCACTGATCACGTGGCTGATCATGCACTGATCACGTGACTGATCATGCACTGATCACGTGACTGATCATGCACTGATCACGTGGCTATCATGCACTGATCACGTGGCTGATCATGCACTGATCACGTGCCTGATCATGCACTGATCACATGACTGATCATGCACTGATCACGTGACTGATCATGCACTGATCACGTGGCTATCATGCACTACTCACGTGGCTGATCATGCAATGATCATGTAGCTACCATGTACTGGTCACGTGACTGATCATGCACTGATCACGTGACTGATCATGCACTGATCACGTGGCTATCATGCACTGATCACGTGGCTGATCATGCACTGATCACGTGCCTGATCATGCACTGATCACGTGACTGATCATGCACTGATCACGTAGCATCATGCACTGATCACGTGGCTGATCATGCACTGATCACGTGGCTGATCATGCACTGATCACGTGGCTATCATGCACTGATCACGTGGCTGATCATGCACTGATACCGTGACTGAGCATGGACTGATCACATGACTATCATGTAGTGATCACGTGACTTAATGGCGCTGATCATGTGACTGATCATGCGCTGATCATGTTTGCTATCATACACTGATCATGTGCCTCTGGAGGCAATAAACAAAGAGCTGAGTAGGCACGAATCAAACAGTCAGCAGGCAATAATCATGGAACTCAGGTGTGAGGAATCATGCTGCTCAGCTGGCAATAATCAAGCAGCTGAGCAGGCAGGAATTACGCAGCACAGCTGGCAATTGTCAAGCAGATGACAGGCAGGAATCATGCAGCTCAGCTGGCAATTGTCAAGCAGATGAGCAGACAGTAATCACGCAGCTCAGCAGGCCCTGATCACGTGACTGAGCATGCACTGTTCACGTGGCTGATCATACACTGATCACGTGACTGATCATGCACTGATCACTTGGATATCATGCACTGATCACGTGGCTGATCATACACTGTTCACGTGTCTGACCATGCACTGATCACGTGGCTGATCATACACTGCTCACGTAACTGATCATGCACTGATCACGTGGCTGATCATGCACTGATCACGTGGCTGATCATGCACTGATCACGTGGCTATCATGCACTGATCACGTGGCTGATCATGCACTGATCACGTGACTGATCATGCACTGATCACGTGACTGATCATGCACTGATCACGTAACTGATCATGCACTGATCACGTGGCTGATCATGCACTGATCACGTGACTGATCATGCACTGATCACGTGGCTATCATGCACTGATCACGTGGCTGATCATGCAATGATCACGTAGCTATCATGTACTGATCACGTGACTGATCATGCACTGATCACGTAATTGATCATGCACTGATCACGTGACTGATCATGCACTGATCACGTGACTGATCATGCACTGATCACGTGACTGATCATGCACTGATCACGTGGCTATCATGCACTGATCACGTGGCTGATCATGCACTGATCACGTGACTGATCATGCACTGATCACGTGGCTATCATGCACTGATCACGTGGCTGATCATGCACTGTCACGTGACTGATCATGCACTGATCACATGACTGATCATGCACTGATCACGTGGCTATCATGCACTACTCACGTGGCTGATCATGCAATGATCATGTAGCTACCATGTACTGGTCACGTGACTGATCATACACCCATCAGGTGACTGATCATGCACTGATCACGTGGCTGATCATGCACTGATCACCTGCCTGATCATGCACTGATCACGTGACAAATCATGCACTGATCACATGGCTATCATGAACTGATCACCTGGCTGATCATGCACTGATCACGTGGCTGATCATGCACTGATACCGTGACTGAGCATGGACTGATCACATGACTATCATGTAGTGATCACGTGACTTAATGGCGCTGATCATGTGACTGATCATGCACTGATCATGTTTGCTATCATACACTGATCATGTGCCTCTGGAGGCAATAAACAAAGAGCTGAGTAGGCACGAATCAAACAGTCAGCAGGCAATAATCATGGAACTCAGGTGTGAGGAATCATGCTGCTCAGCTGGCAATAATCAAGCAGCTGAGCAGGCAGGAATTACGCAGCACAGCTGGCAATTGTCAAGCAGATGACAGGCAGGAATCGTGCAGCTCAGCTGGCAATTGTCAAGCAGATGAGCAGACAGTAATCACGCAGCTCAGCAGGCCCAGATCACGTGACTGAGCATGCACTGTTCACGTGGCTGATCATACACTGATCACGTGATGATCATGCACTGATCACGTGACTATCATGCACTGATCACGTGGCTGATCATACACTGTTCACGTGTCTGACCATGCACTGATCACGTGGCTGATCATACACTGCTCACGTAACTGATCATGCACTGATCACGTGGCTATCATGCACTGATCACGTGGCTGATCATGCACTGATCACGTGGCTATCATGCACTGGTCACGTGACTGATCATGCACTGATCACGTGGCTGATCATGCACTGATCACGTGACTGATCATGCACTGATCACGTGAATGATCATGCACTGATCACGTGGCTATCATGCACTGATCACGTGGCTGATCATGCACTGATCACGTAGCTACCATGTACTGGTCACGTGACTGATCATGCACTGATCACGTAACTGATCATGCACTGATCACGTGGCTGATCATGCACTGATCACGTGACTGATCATGCACTGATCACGTGACTATCATGCACTGATCACGTGGCTGATCATGCACTGATCACGTAGCTACCATGTACTGGTCACGTGACTGATCATGCACTGATCACGTAATTGATCATGCACTGATCACGTGGCTGATCATGCACTGATCACGTGACTGATCATGCACTGATCACGTGACTGATCATGCACTGATCACGTGGCTATCATGCACTGATCACGTGGCTGATCATGCACTGATCACGTGCCTGATCATGCACTGATCACATGACTGATCATGCACTGATCACGTGACTGATCATGCACTGATCACGTGGCTATCATGCACTGATCACGTGGCTGATCATGCAATGATCACGTAGCTACCATGTACTGGTCACGTGACTGATCATGCACTGATCACGTGACTGATCATGCACTGATCACGTGGCTATCATGCACTGATCACGTGGCTGATCATGCACTGATCACGTGTCTGATCATGCACTGATCACGTGACTGATCATGCACTGATCACGTGGCATCATGCACTGATCACGTGGCTGATCATGCACTGATCACGTGGCTATCATGCACTGATCACGTGGCTATCATGCACTGATCACGTGGCTGATCATGCACTGATCACGTGACTGATCATGCACTGATCACGTGACTGATCATGCACTGATCACGTGGCTATCATGCACTGATCACGTGGCTGATCATGCACTGATCACGCAGCTACCATGTACTGGTCACGTGACTGATCATGCACTGATCACGTAACTGATCATGCACTGATCACGTGGCTGATCATGCACTGATCACGTGACTGATCATGCACTGATCACGTGGCTATCATGCACTGATCACGTGGCTGATCATGCACTGATCACGCAGCTACCATGCACTGATCACGTGACTGATCATGCACTGATCACGTAATTGATCATGCACTGATCACGTGGCTGATCATGCACTGATCACGTGACTGATCATGCACTGATCACGTGACTGATCATGCACTGATCACGTGGCTATCATGCACTGATCACGTGGCTGATCATGCACTGATCACGTGCCTGATCATGCACTGATCACATGACTGATCATGCACTGATCACGTGACTGATCATGCACTGATCACGTGGCTATCATGCACTGATCACGTGGCTGATCATGCAATGATCATGTAGCTACCATGTACTGGTCACGTGACTGATCATGCACTGATCACGTGACTGATCATGCACTGATCACGTGGCTATCATGCACTGATCACGTGGCTGATCATGCACTGATCACGTGCCTGATCATGCACTGATCACGTGACTGATCATGCACTGATCACGTGCTGTCATGCACTGATCACGTGGCTGATCATGCACTGATCACGTGGCTATCATGCACTGATCACGTGGCTATCATGCACTGATCACGTGGCTGATCATGCACTGATACCGTGACTGAGCATGGACTGATCACATGACTATCATGTAGTGATCACGTGACTTAATGGCGCTGATCATGTGACTGATCATGCGCTGATCATGTTTGCTATCATACACTGATCATGTGCCTCTGGAGGCAATAAACAAAGAGCTGAGTAGGCACGAATCAAACAGTCAGCAGGCAATAATCATGGAACTCAGGTGTGAGGAATCATGCTGCTCAGCTGGCAATAATCAAGCAGCTGAGCAGGCAGGAATTACGCAGCACAGCTGGCAATTGTCAAGCAGATGACAGGCAGGAATCATGCAGCTCAGCTGGCAATTGTCAAGCAGATGAGCAGACAGTAATCACGCAGCTCAGCAGGCCCTGATCACGTGACTGAGCATGCACTGTTCACGTGGCTGATCATACACTGATCACGTGACTGATCATGCACTGATCACGTGGATATCATGCACTGATCACGTGGCTGATCATACACTGTTCACGTGTCTGACCATGCACTGATCACGTGGCTGATCATGCACTGCTCACGTAACTGATCATGCACTGATCACGTGGCTGATCATGCACTGATCACGTGGCTGATCATGCACTGATCACGTGGCTATCATGCACTGATCACGTGGCTGATCATGCACTGATCACGTGACTGATCATGCACTGATCACGTGACTGATCATGCACTGATCACGTAATTGATCATGCACTGATCACGTGGCTGATCATGCACTGATCACGTGACTGATCATGCACTGATCACGTGGCTATCATGCACTGATCACGTGGCTGATCATGCAATGATCACGTAGCTATCATGTACTGATCACGTGACTGATCATGCACTGATCACGTAATTGATCATGCACTGATCACGTGACTGATCATGCACTGATCACGTGACTGATCATGCACTGATCACGTGACTGATCATGCACTGATCACGTGGCTATCATGCACTGATCACGTGGCTGATCATGCACTGATCACGTGACTGATCATGCACTGATCACGTGGCTATCATGCACTGATCACGTGGCTGATCATGCACTGTCACGTGACTGATCATGCACTGATCACGTGACTGATCATGCACTGATCACGTGGCTATCATGCACTACTCACGTGGCTGATCATGCAATGATCATGTAGCTACCATGTACTGGTCACGTGACTGATCATACACCCATCAGGTGACTGATCATGCACTGATCACGTGGCTGATCATGCACTGATCACCTGCCTGATCATGCACTGATCACGTGACTAATCATGCACTGATCACATGGCTATCATGAACTGATCACCTGGCTGATCATGCACTGATCACGTGGCTGATCATGCACTGATACCGTGACTGAGCATGGACTGATCACATGACTATCATGTAGTGATCACGTGACTTAATGGCGCTGATCATGTGACTGATCATGCACTGATCATGTTTGCTATCATACACTGATCATGTGCCTCTGGAGGCAATAAACAAAGAGCTGAGTAGGCACGAATCAAACAGTCAGCAGGCAATAATCATGGAACTCAGGTGTGAGGAATCATGCTGCTCAGCTGGCAATAATCAAGCAGCTGAGCAGGCAGGAATTACGCAGCACAGCTGGCAATTGTCAAGCAGATGACAGGCAGGAATCGTGCAGCTCAGCTGGCAATTGTCAAGCAGATGAGCAGACAGTAATCACGCAGCTCAGCAGGCCCAGATCACGTGACTGAGCATGCACTGTTCACGTGGCTGATCATACACTGATCACGTGATGATCATGCACTGATCACTATCATGCACTGATCACGTGGCTGATCATACACTGTTCACGTGTCTGACCATGCACTGATCACGTGGCTGATCATACACTGCTCACGTAACTGATCATGCACTGATCACGTGGCTATCATGCACTGATCACGTGGCTGATCATGCACTGATCACGTGGCTGATCATGCACTGATCACGTGACTGATCATGCACTGATCACGTGGCTGATCATGCACTGATCACGTGACTGATCATGCACTGATCACGTGAATGATCATGCACTGATCACGTGGCTATCATGCACTGATCACGTGGCTGATCATGCACTGATCACGTAGCTACCATGTACTGGTCACGTGACTGATCATGCACTGATCACGTAACTGATCATGCACTGATCACGTGGCTGATCATGCACTGATCACGTGACTGATCATGCACTGATCACGTGGCTATCATGCACTGATCACGTGGCTGATCATGCACTGATCACGTAGCTACCATGTACTGGTCACGTGACTGATCATGCACTGATCACGTAATTGATCATGCACTGATCACGTGGCTGATCATGCACTGATCACGTGGCTGATCATGCACTGATCACGTGACTGATCATGCACTGATCACGTGGCTATCATGCACTGATCACGTGGCTGATCATGCACTGATCACGTGCCTGATCATGCACTGATCACGTGACTGATCATGCACTGATCACGTGACTGATCATGCACTGATCACGTGGCTATCATGCACTGATCACGTGGCTGATCATGCAATGATCACGTAGCTACCATGTACTGGTCACGTGACTGATCATGCACTGATCACGTGACTGATCATGCACTGATCACGTGGCTATCATGCACTGATCACGTGGCTGATCATGCACTGATCACTGACTGATCATGCACTGATCACGTGACTGATCATGCACTGATCACGTGGCTGTCATGCACTGATCACGTGGCTGATCATGCACTGATCACGTGGCTGATCATGCACTGATCACGTGGCTATCATGCACTGATCACGTGGCTGATCATGCACTGATCACGTGACTGATCATGCACTGATCACGTGACTGATCATGCACTGATCACGTGGCTGATCATGCACTGATCACGTGGCTGATCATGCACTGATCACGCAGCTATCATGCACTGGTCACGTGACTGATCATGCACTGATCACGTAACTGATCATGCACTGATCACGTGGCTGATCATGCACTGATCACGTGACTGATCATGCACTGATCACGTGACTGATCATGCACTGATCACGTGGCTGATCATGCACTGATCACGCAGCTATCATGCACTGGTCACGTGACTGATCATGCACTGATCACGTGATTGATCATGCACTGATCACGTGGCTGATCATGCACTGATCACGTGACTGATCATGCACTGATCACGTGACTGATCATGCACTGATCACGTGACTGATCATGCACTGATCACGTGGCTATCATGCACTGATCACGTGGCTGATCATGCACTGATCACGCAGCTATCATGCACTGGTCACGTGACTGATCATGCACTGATCACGTAACTGATCATGCACTGATCACGTGGCTGATCATGCACTGATCACGTGACTGATCATGCACTGATCACGTGACTGATCATGCACTGATCACGTGGCTGATCATGCACTGATCACGCAGCTATCATGCACTGGTCACGTGACTGATCATGCACTGATCACGTAATTGATCATGCACTGATCACGTGGCTGATCATGCACTGATCACGTGACTGATCATGCACTGATCACGTGACTGATCATGCACTGATCACGTGGCTATCATGCACTGATCACGTGGCTGATCATGCACTGATCACGTGCCTGATCATGCACTGATCACATGACTGATCATGCACTGATCACGTGACTGATCATGCACTGATCACGTGGCTATCATGCACTATCACGTGGCTGATCATGCAATGATCACGTAGCTACCATGTACTGGTCACGTGACTGATCATGCACCCATCACGTGACTGATCATGCACTGATCACGTGGCTATCATGCACTGATCACGTGGCTGATCATGCACTGATCACGTGACTGATCATGCACTGATCACGTGACTGATCATGCACTGATCACGTGGCTGATCATGCACTGATCACGTGGCTGATCATGCACTGATCACGTGGCTGATCATGCACTGATCACGTGGCTATCATGCACTGATCACGTGGCTGATCATGCACTGATCACGTGACTGATCATGCACTGATCACGTGACTGATCATGCACTGATCACGTGGCTGATCATGCACTGATCACGTGGCTGATCATGCACTGATCACGCAGCTATCATGCACTGGTCACGTGACTGATCATGCACTGATCACGTAACTGATCATGCACTGATCACGTGGCTGATCATGCACTGATCACGTGACTGATCATGCACTGATCACGTGGCTGATCATGCACTGATCACGTGGCTGATCATGCACTGATCACGCAGCTATCATGCACTGGTCACGTGACTGATCATGCACTGATCACGTAACTGATCATGCACTGATCACGTGGCTGATCATGCACTGATCACGTGACTGATCATGCACTGATCACGTGACTGATCATGCACTGATCACGTGGCTATCATGCACTGATCACGTGGCTGATCATGCACTGATCACGTGCCTGATCATGCACTGATCACATGACTGATCATGCACTGATCACGTGACTGATCATGCACTGATCACGTGGCTATCATGCACTGATCACGTGGCTGATCATGCACTGATCACGTAGCTACCATGCACTGATCACGTGACTGATCATGCACCCATCACGTGACTGATCATGCACTGATCACGTGGCTATCATGCACTGATCACGTGGCTGATCATGCACTGATCACGTGCCTGATCATGCACTGATCACGTGACTGATCATGCACTGATCACGTAGCAGTCATGCACTGATCACGTGGCTGATCATGCACTGATCACGTGGCTATCATGCACTGATCACGTGGCTGATCATGCAGGAATTACGCAGCACAGCTGGCAATTGTCAAGCAGATGACAGGCAGGAATCGTGCAGCTCAGCTGGCAATTGTCAAGCAGATGAGCAGACAGTAATCACGCGGCTCAGCAGGCACTGATCACGTGGCTGATCATGCACTGATCACGTGGCTGATCATGCACTGATCACGTGATGATCATGCACTGATCACGTGGCTGATCATGCACTGATCACGTGGCTGATCATGCACTGATCACGTGACTGATCATGCACTGATCACGTGGCTGATCATGCACTGATCACGTGGCTGATCATGCACTGATCACGTGGCTATCATGCACTGATCACGTGGCTGATCATGCACTGATCACGTGACTGATCATGCACTGATCACGTGACTGATCATGCACTGATCACGTGACTGATCATGCACTGATCACGTGGCTGATCATGCACTGATCACGTGGCTGATCATGCACTGATCACGTGACTGATCATGCACTGATCACGTGGCTATCATGCACTGATCACGTGGCTGTTCATGCAACGATCACGTAGCTACCATGTACTGGTCACGTGACTGATCATGCACTGATCACGTAATTGATCATGCACTGATCACGTTGACTGATCATGCACTGATCACGTGACTGATCATGCACTGATCACGTGACTGATCATGCACTGATCACGTGGCTATCATGCACTGATCACGTGGCTGATCATGCACTGATCACGTGGCTATCATGCACTGATCACGTGGCTGATCATGCACTGATCACGTGACTGATCATGCACTGATCACGTGACTGATCATGCACTGATCACGTGGCTATCATGCACTGATCACGTGCTGATCATGCACTGATCACGTGCCTGATCATGCACTGATCACGTGACTGATCATGCACTGATCACGTGGCTATCATGCCCTACTCACGTGGCTGACCATGCACTGATCACGTAGCTACCATGTACAGGTCACGTGACTGATCATACACCCATCAGGTGACTGATCATGCACTGATCACGTGGCTGATCATGCACTGATCACCTGCCTGATCATGCACTGATCACGTGACAAATCATGCACTGATCACATGGCTATCATGAACTGATCACCTTGCTGATCATGCACTGATCACGTGGCTGATCATGCACTGATACCGTGACTGAGCATGGACTGATCACATGACTATCATGTAGTGATCACGTGACTTAATGGCGCTGATCATGTGACTGATCATGCGCTGATCATGTTTGCTATCATACACTGATCATGTGCCTCTGGAGGCAATAAACAAAGAGCTGAGTAGGCACGAATCAAACAGTCAGCAGGCAATAATCATGGAACTCAGGTGTGAGGAATCATGCTGCTCAGCTGGCAATAATCAAGCAGCTGAGCAGGCAGGAATTACGCAGCACAGCTGGCAATTGTCAAGCAGATGACAGGCAGGAATCGTGCAGCTCAGCTGGCAATTGTCAAGCAGATGAGCAGACAGTAATCACGCAGCTCAGCAGGCCCAGATCACGTGACTTCGCATGCACTAATCATGTGTCTGTTCATACACTGATCACGTGATGATCATGCACTGATCACGTGATATCATGCACTGATCACGTGGCTGATCATACACTGTTCACATGTCTGACCATGCACTGATCACGTGGCTGATCATACACTGCTCACGTAACTGATCATGCACTGATCACGTGGCTATCATGCACTGATCACGTGGCTGATCATGCACTGATCACGTGGCTGATCATGCACTGATCACGTGACTGATCATGCACTGATCACGTGGCTGATCATGCACTGATCACGTGGCTGATCATGCACTGATCACGTGACTGATCATGCACTGATCACGTGGCTATCATGCACTGATCACGTGGCTGATCATGCACTGATCACGCAGCTACCATGTACTGGTCACGTGACTGATCATGCACTGATCACGTAACTGATCATGCACTGATCACGTGGCTGATCATGCACTGATCACGTGACTGATCATGCACTGATCACGTGACTGATCATGCACTGATCACGTGGCTATCATGCACTGATCACGTGGCTGATCATGCACTGATCACGTAGCTATCATGCACTGATCACGTGACTGATCATGCACTGATCACGTAATTGATCATGCACTGATCACGTGGCTGATCATGCACTGATCACGTGACTGATCATGCACTGATCACGTGACTGATCATGCACTGATCACGTGGCTATCATGCACTGATCACGTGGCTGATCATGCACTGATCACGTAGCTGACCATGCACTGATCACATGACTGATCATGCACTGATCACGTGACTGATCATGCACTGATCACGTGGCTATCATGCACTATCACGTGGCTGATCATGCAATGATCACGTAGCTACCATGTACTGGTCACGTGACTGATCATGCACCCATCACGTGACTGATCATGCACTGATCACGTGGCTATCATGCACTGATCACGTGGCTGATCATGCACTGATCACGTGCCTGATCATGCACTGATCACGTGACTGATCATGCACTGATCACGTAGCTGTCATGCACTGATCACGTGGCTGATCATGCACTGATCACGTGGCTGATCATGCACTGATCACGTGGCTATCATGCACTGATCACGTGGCTGATCATGCACTGATACCGTGACTGAGCATGGACTGATCACATGACTATCATGCACTGATCACGTGACTTAATGGCGCTGATCATGTGACTGATCATGCGCTGATCATGTTTGCTATCATACACTGATCATGTGCCTCTGGAGGCAATAAACAAAGAGCTGAGTAGGCACGAATCAAACAGTCAGCAGGCAATAATCATGGAACTCAGCTGTGAGGAATCATGCTGCTCAGCTGGCAATAATCAAGCAGCTGAGCAGGCAGGAATTACGCAGCACAGCTGGCAATTGTCAAGCAGATGACAGGCAGGAATCGTGCAGCTCAGCTGGCAATTGTCAAGCAGATGAGCAGACAGTAATCACGCAGCTCAGCAGGCCCAGATCACGTGACTGAGCATGCACTGTTCACGTGGCTGATCATACACTGATCACGTGCTGATCATGCACTGATCACTTGGATATCATGCACTGATCACGTGGCTGATCATACACTGTTCACGTGTCTGACCATGCACTGATCACGTGGCTGATCATAGACTGCTCACGTAACTGATCATGCACTGATCACGTGGCTGATCATGCACCCATCACGTGGCTGATCATGCACTGATCACGTGGCTATCATGCACTGGTCACGTGACTGATCATGCACTGATCACGTGCCTGATCATGCACTGATCACGTGGCTGATCATGCACTGATCACGTGACTGATCATGCACTGATCACGTGGCTGATCATGCACTGATCACGTGGCTATCATGCACTGATCACGTGGCTGATCATGCACTGATCACGCAGCTATCATGCACTGGTCACGTGACTGATCATGCACTGATCACGTAGCTGATCATGTACTGATCACGTGGCTTATCATGCACTGATCATGTGACTGATCATGCACTGATCATGTTTGGTGTCATACACTGATCATGTGCTCTGGAGGCAATAAACAAAGAGCTGAGTAGGCAGGAATCAGTCAGCAGGCACTAATCATGGAACTCAGCTGTGAGAAATCATGCTGCTCAGCTGGCAATAATCAAGTAGATGAGCAGGCAGGGATTACGCAGCACAGGTGGCAATTGTCAAGCAGATGACAGGCAGGAATCGTGCAGCTCAGCTGGCAATTGTCAAGAGATGAGCAGACAGTAATCACGCAGCTCAGCAGGCCCTGATCACGTGACTGAGCATGCACTGTTCACGTGGCTGATCACACACTGATCACGTGACTGATCATGCACTGATCACGTGGCTATCATGCACTGATCACGTGGCTGATCATGCACTGATCACGTAGCTACCATGCACTGATCACGTGACTGATCATGCACTGATCACGTGGCTGATCATGCACTGATCACGTGGCTGATCATGCACTGATCACGTGGCTGATCATGCACTGATCACGTGGCTGATCATGCACTGATCACGTGACTGATCATGCACTGATCACGTGGCTGATCATGCACTGATCACGTGGCTATCATGCACTGATCACGTGGCTGATCATGCATGATCACGCAGCTACCATGCACTGATCACATGACTGATCATGCACTGATCACGTGACTGATCATGCACTGATCACGTGGCTATCATGCACTGATCACGTGGCTGATCATGCACTGATCACGTAGCTACCATGTACTGGTCACGTGACTGATCATGCACTGATCACGTGACTGATCATGCACTGATCACGTGGCTGATCATGCACTGATCACGTGGCTGATCATGCACTGATCACGTGACTGATCATGCACTGATCACGTGGCTATCATGCACTGATCACGTGGCTGATCATGCACTGATCACGTGACTGATCATGCACTGATCACGTGACTGATCATGCACTGATCACGTGACTGATCATGCACTGATCACGTGACTGATCATGCACTGATCACGTGGCTATCATGCACTGATCACGTGGCTGATCATGCATGATCACGTGCTACCATGTACTGGTCACGTGACTGATCATGCACTGATCACGTGGCTGATCATGCACTGATCAGTGACTGATCATGCACTGATCACGTGACTGATCATGCACTGATCACGTGACTGATCATGCACTGATCACGTGGCTATCATGCACTGATCACGTGTCTGATCATGCACTGATCACGTGACTGATCATGCACTGATCACGTGACTGATCATGCACTGATCACGTGGCTATCATGCACTGATCACGTGGCTGATCATGCACTGATCACGTGCCTGATCATGCACTGATCACGTGACTGATCATGCACTGATCACGTGGCAGTCATTCACTGATCACGTGGCTGATCATGCACTGATCACGTGGCTGATCATGCACTGATCACGTGGCTATCATGCACTGATCACGTGGCTGATCATGCACTGATACCGTGACTGAGCATGGACTGATCACATGACTATCATGTAGTGATCACGTGACTTAATGGCGCTGATCATGTGACTGATCATGCGCTGATCATGTTTGCTATCATACACTGATCATGTGCCTCTGGAGGCAATAAACAAAGAGCTGAGTAGGCACGAATCAAACAGTCAGCAGGCAATAATCATGGAACTCAGGTGTGAGGAATCATGCTGCTCAGCTGGCAATAATCAAGCAGCTGAGCAGGCAGGAATTACGCAGCACAGCTGGCAATTGTCAAGCAGATGACAGGCAGGAATCGTGCAGCTCAGCTGGCAATTGTCAAGCAGATGAGCAGACAGTAATCACGCAGCTCAGCAGGCCCTGATCACGTGACTGAGCATGCACTGTTCACGTGGCTGATCATACACTGATCACGTGACTGATCATGCACTGATCACGTGGATATCATGCACTGATCACGTGGCTGATCATACACTGATCACGTGACTGATCATGCACTGATCACGTGGCTGATCATGCACTGATCACGTAACTGATCATGCACTGATCACGTGGCTATCATGCACTGATCACGTGGCTGATCATGCACTGATCACGTGGCAACCATGTACTGGTCACGTGACTGATCATGCACTGATCACGTCTATATCATGCACTGATCACGTGACTGATCATGCACTGATCACGTGACTGATCATGCACTGATCACGTGGCTATCATGCACTGATCACGTGGCTGATCATGCACTGATCACGTCTATATCATGCACTGATCACATGACTGATCATGCACTGATCACGTGGATGATCATGCACTGATCACGTGACTGATCATGCACTGATCACGTGGCTGATCATGCACTGATCACGTGACTGATCATGCACTGATCACGTGGCTATCATGCACTGATCACGTGGCTATCATGCACTGATCACGTGGCTGATCATGCACTGATCACGTGTCTGATCATGCACTGATCACGTGGCTGATCATGCACTGATCACGTAACTGATCATGCACTGATCACGTGGCTATCATGCACTGATCACGTGGCTGATCATGCACTGATCACGTGGCTGATCACACACTGTCACGTGACATATCATGCACTGATCACGTGGCACTCATGCACTGATCACGTGGCTGATCATACACTGATCACGTAACTCATGCACTCATCACGTGGCTATCATGCACTGCTCACGTGGCTGTCATGCAATGATCACGTAGCAACCATATACTGATCACGTGACTGATCATGCACTGATCACGTAAATGATCATGCACTGATCACGTGACTGATCATGCACTGATCACGTGACTGATCATGCACTGATCACGTGGCTATCATGCACTGCTCACGTGGCTGATCATGCAACGATCACGTAGCAACCATGTACTGGTCACGTGACTGATCATGCACTGATCACGTAATTGATCATGCACTGATCACGTGGCTGATCATGCACTGATCACGTGGCTGATCACACATGTATCACGTGACTGATCATGCACTGATCACGTGGCTCTCATGCACTGATCACGTGGCTGTCATGCACTGATCACGTGGATATCATGCACTGATCACGTGGCTGATCACACACGTATCACATGACTGATCATGCACTGATCACGTGGCTATCATGCACTGATCACGTGGCTATCATGCACTGATCACGTGGCTGATCATGCAATGATCACGTAGCTACCATGTACTGGTCACGTGACTGATCATGCACTGATCACGTAATTGATCATGCACTGATCACGTGGCTGATCATGCACTGATCACGTGACTGATCATGCACTGATCACGTGACTGATCATGCACTGATCACGTGGCTATCATGCACTGATCACGTGGCTGATCATACACTGATCACGTGCCTGATCATGCACTGATCACGTGGCTGATCATGCACTGATCACGTGACTGATCATGCACTGATCACGTGTCTGATCATGCACTGATCACGTGGCTATCATGCACTGCTCACGTGGCTGATCATGCCATGATCACGCAGCTACCATGTACTGGTCACATGACTGATCATGCACTGATCACGTGACTGATCATGCAGTGATCACGTGGCTATCATGCACTACTCACGTGGCTGATCATGCAATGATCATGTAGCTACCATGTACAGGTCACGTGAATGATCATACACCCATCAGGTGACTGATCATGCACTGATCACGTGGCTATCATGCACTGATCACGTGACTGATCATGCACTGATCACGTCTATATCATGCACTGATCACATGACTGCCCATGCACTGATCACGTGGATGATCATACACTAATCTTGTGACAGATCATGCACTGATCACGTGGCTGATCATGCACTGATACCGTGACTGAGCATGGACTGATCACATGACTATCATGTAGTGATCACGTGACTTAATGGCGCTGATCATGTGACTGATCATGCGCTGATCATGTTTGCTATCATACACTGATCATGTGCCTCTGGAGGCAATAAACAAAGAGCTGAGTAGGCACGAATCAAACAGTCAGCAGGCAATAATCATGGAACTCAGGTGTGAGGAATCATGCTGCTCAGCTGGCAATAATCAAGCAGCTGAGCAGGCAGGAATTACGCAGCACAGCTGGCAATTGTCAAGCAGATGACAGGCAGGAATCGTGCAGCTCAGCTGGCAATTGTCAAGCAGATGAGCAGACAGTAATCACGCAGCTCAGCAGGCCCAGATCACGTGACTGAGCATGCACTGTTCACGTGGCTGATCATACACTGATCACGTGATGATCATGCACTGATCACTTGGATATCATGCACTGATCACGTGGCTGATCATACACTGTTCACGTGTCTGACCATGCACTGATCACGTGGCTGATCATACACTGCTCACGTAACTGATCATGCACTGATCACGTGGCTATCATGCACTGATCACGTGGCTGAACATGCACTGTTCACGTGGCTGATCACACACCTGTCACGTGACATATCATGCACTGATCACGTGGCACTCATGCACTGATCGCGTGGCTGATCATACTCTGCTCACGTAACTCATGCACACATCACGTGGCTATCATGCACTGCTCACGTGGCTCGTCATGGAATGATCACGTAGCAACCATATACTGGTCACGTGACTGATCATGCAAAGATCACGTAAATGATCATGCACTGTTCACGTGACTGATCATGTACTGATCACGTGACTGATCATGCACTGATCACGTGGCTATCATGCTCTGCTCACGTGGCTGATCATGCAACGATCACGTAGCAACCATGTACTGGTCACGTGACTGATCATGCACTGATCACGTAATTGATCCTGCACTGATCACGTGGCTCATCATGCACTGATCACGTGGCTGATCACACATGTATCACGTGACTGATCATGCACTGATCACGTGGCTCTCATGCACTGATCACGTGGCTGTCATGCACTGATCACGTGGATATCATGCACTGATCACGTGGCTGATCACACACGTATCACATGACTGATCATGCACTGATCACGTGGCTATCATGCACTGATCACGTGGCTATCATGCACTGATCACGTGGCTGATCATGCAATGATCACGTAGCTACCATGTACTGGTCACGTGACTGATCATGCACTGATCACGTAATTGATCATGCACTGATCATGTGGCTGATCATGCACTGATCACGTGGCTGATCATGCACTGATCACATAACTGATCATGCACTGATCACGTGACTGATCATGCACTGATCACGTGGCTATCATGCACTGATCACGTGGCTGACATACACTGATCACGTGCCTGATCATGCACTGATCACGTGGCTGATCATGCACTGATCACGTGACTGATCATGCACTGATCACGTGTCTGATCATGCACTGATCACGTGGCTATCATGCACTGCTCACGTGGCTGATCATGAGATGATCACGCAGCTACCATGTACTGGTCACATGACTGATCACGTGACTGATCATGCAGTGATCACGTGGCTATCATGCACTACTCACGTGGCTGATCATGCAATGATCATGTAGCTACCATGTACAGGTCACGTGAATGATCATACACCCATCAGGTGACTGATCATGCACTGATCACGTGGCTATCATGCACTGATCACGTGACTGATCATGCACTGATCACGTCTATATCATGCACTGATCACATGACTGCCCATGCACTGATCACGTGGATGATCATACACTAATCAGTGACAGATCATGCACTGATCACGTGGCTGATCATGCACTGATACCGTGACTGAGCATGGACTGATCACATGACTATCATGTAGTGATCACGTGACTTAATGGCGCTGATCATGTGACTGATCATGCGCTGATCATGTTTGCTATCATACACTGATCATGTGCCTCTGGAGGCAATAAACAAAGAGCTGAGTAGGCACGAATCAAACAGTCAGCAGGCAATAATCATGGAACACAGGTGTGAGGAATCATGCTGCTCAGCTGGCAATAATCAAGCAGCTGAGCAGGCAGGAATTACGCAGCACAGCTGGCAATTGTCAAGCAGATGACAGGCAGGAATCGTGCAGCTCAGCTGGCAATTGTCAAGCAGATGAGCAGACAGTAATCACGCAGCTCAGCAGGCCCAGATCACATGACTGAGCATGCACTGTTCACGTGGCTGATCATACACTGATCACGTGATGATCATGCACTGATCACGTGGATATCATGCACTGATCACGTGGCTGATCATGCACTGTTCACGTCTATATCATGCACTGATCACGTGACTGATCATGCACTGATCACGTGGCTGATCATGCACTGATCACGTGACTGATCATGCACTGATCACGTGGCTGATCATGCACTATCACGTGACTGATCATGCACTGATCACGTGGCTATCATGCACTGATCACGTGGCTATCATGCACTGATCACGTGGCTGATCATGCACTGATCACGTGACTGTCATGCACTGATCACGTGGCTGATCATGCACTGCTCACGTAACTGATCATGCACTGATCACGTGGCTATCATGCACTGATCACGTGGCTGATCATGCACTGATCACGTGGCTGATCACACACTGTCACGTGACTATCATGCACTGATCACGTGGCACTCATGCACTGATCACGTGGCTGATCATACACTGCTCACGTAACTCATGCACACATCACGTGGCTATCATGCACTGCTCACGTGGCTGTCATGGAATGATCACGTAGCAACCATATACTGGTCACGTGACTGATCATGCAAAGATCACGTAATGATCATGCACTGATCACGTGACTGATCATGCACTGATCACGTGACTGATCATGCACTGATCACGTGGCTATCATGCACTGATCACGTGGCTGATCATGCACGATCACGTAGCAACCATGTACTGGTCACGTGACTGATCATGCACTGATCACGTAATTGATCATGCACTGATCACGTGGCTGATCATGCACTGATCACGTGGCTGATCACACATGTATCACGTGACTGATCATGCACTGATCACGTGGCTCTCATGCACTGATCACGTGGCTGTCATGCACTGATCACGTGGATATCATGCACTGATCACGTGGCTGATCACACACTATCACATGACTGATCATGCACTGATCACGTGGCTATCATGCACTGATCACGTGGCTATCATGCACTGATCACGTGGCTGATCATGCAATGATCACGTAGCTACCATGTACTGGTCACGTGACTGATCATGCACTGATCACGTAATTGATCATGCACTGATCACGTGGCTGATCATGCACTGATCACGTGGCTGATCATGCACTGATCACGTAACTGATCATGCACTGATCACGTGACTGATCATGCACTGATCACGTGGCTATCATGCACTGATCACTTGGCTGGAAATACACTGATCACGTGCCTGGTCATGCACTGATCACGTGGCTGATCATGCACTGATCACGTGACTGATCATGCACTGATCACGTGGCTGATCATGCACTGATCACGTGGCTATCATGCACTGCTGACGTGGCTGATCATGCCATGATCACGCAGCTACCATGTACTGGTCACATGACTGATCATGCACTGATCACGTGACTGATCATGCACTGATCACGTGGCTATCATGCACTACTCACGTGGCTGATCATGCAATGATCATGTAGCTACCATGTACAGGTCACGTGAATGATCATACACCCATCAGGTCACTGATCATGCACTGATCACGTGGCTATCATGCACTGATCACGAGACTGATCAAGCACTGTTCACGTCTATATCATGCACTGATCACATGACTACCCGTGCACTGATCACGTGGATGATCATACACTAATCTTGTGATAGATCATGCATTGATCACGTGGCTGATCATGCACTGATACCGTGACTGAGCATGGACTGATCACATGACTATCATGTAGTGATCACGTGACTTAATGGCGCTGATCATGTGACTGATCATGCGCTGATCATGTTTGCTATCATATACTGATCATGTGCCTCTGGAGGCAATAAACAAAGAGCTGAGTAGGCACGAATCAAACAGTCAGCAGGCAATAATCATGGAACACAGGTGTGAGGAATCATGCTGCTCAGCTGGCAATAATCAAGCAGCTGAGCAGGCAGGAATTACGCAGCACAGCTGGCAATTGTCAAGCAGATGACAGGCAGGAATCGTGCAGCTCAGCTGGCAATTGTCAAGCAGATGAGCAGACAGTAATCACGCAGCTCAGCAGGCCCAGATCACGTGACTGAGCATGCACTGTTCTCGTGGCTGATCATACACTGATCACGTGATGATCATGCACTGATCACTTGGATATCATGCACTGATCAGTTGGCTGATCATACACTGTTCACGTGTCTGACCATGCACTGATCACGTGGCTGATCATACACTGCTCACGTAACTGATCATGCACTGATCACGTGGCTATCATGCACTGATCACGTGGCTGAACATGCACTGTTCACGTGGCTGATCACACATCTGTCACGTGACATATCATGCACTGATCACGTGGCACTCATGCACTGATCACGTGGCTGATCATACTCTGCTCACGTAACTCATGCACACATCACGTGGCTATCATGCACTGCTCACGTGGCTCGTCATGGAATGTTCACGTAGCAACCATATACTTGTAACGTGACTGATCATGCAAAGATCACGTAAATGATCATGCACTGTTCATGTGACTGATCATGTACTGATCACGTGACTGATCATGCACTGACCACGTGGCTATCATGCTCTGCTCACATGGCTGATCATGCAACGATCACGTGGCTATCATGCACTGATCACGTGGCTGATCATGCACTGATCACGCAGCTACCATGCACTGATCACGTGACTGATCATGCACTGATCACGTGGCTGATCATGCACTGATCACGTGGCTGATCATGCACTGATCACGTGGCTGATCACACATGATCACGTGACTGATCATGCACTGATCACGTGGCTATCATGCACTGATCACGTGGCTGATCATGCACTGATCACGTGGCTGATCATGCACTGATCACGTAGCTACCATGCACTGATCACGTGACTGATCATGCACTGATCACGTGACTGATCATGCACTGATCACGTGGCTGATCATGCACTGATCACGTGGCTGATCATGCACTGATCACGTGACTGATCATGCACTGATCACGTAATTGATCCTGCACTGATCACGTGGCTCATCATGCACTGATCACGTGGCTGATCACACATGTATCACGTGACTGATCATGCACTGATCACGTGGCTCTCATGCACTGATCACGTGGCTGATCATGCACTGATCATGTGGCTGATCAGGCAATGATCACGTAGCTACCATGTACTGGTCACGTGACTGATCATGCACTGATCACGTAATTGATCATGCACTGATCATGTGGCTGATCATGCACTGATTACGTGGCTGATCATACACTGATCACATAACTGATCATGCACTGATCACGTGACAGATCATGCACTGATCACGTGGCTCTCATGCACTGATCACTTGGCTGGACATACACTGATCATGTGCCTGGTCATGCACTGATCACGTGGCTGATCATGCACTGATCACGTGACTGATCATGCACTGATCTCGTGTCTGATCATGCACTGATCACATGGCAATCATGCACTGCTCACATGGCTGATCATGCCATGATCACGCACCTACCATGTACTGGTCACATGACTGATCATGCACTAATCACGTGACTGATCATGCAGTGATCACGTGACTATCATGAACTACTCACGTGGCTGATCATGCAATGATCATGTAGCTACCATGTACAGGTCACGTGAATGATCATACACACATCAGGTGACTGATCATGCACTGATCACGTGGCTATCATGCACTGATCACGAGACCTATCATGCACTGTTCACGTCTATATCATGCACTGATCACATGACTGCCCGTGCACTGATCACGTGGATTATCATACACTAATCTTGTGACAGATCATGCACTGATCACGTGGCTGATCACACACGTATCACATGACTGATCACGCACTGATCACGTGGCTATCATGCACTGATCACGTGGCTATCATGCATTGATCATGTGGCTGATCAGGCAATGATCACGTAGCTACCATATACTGGTCACGTGACTGATCATGCACTGATCACGAAATTGATCATGCAATGATCATGTGAATGATCATGCAGTGATCACGTGGCTGATCATACACTGATCACATAACTGATCATGCACTGATCACGTGACTGATCATGCACTGATCACGTGGCTATCATGCACTGATCACTTGGCTGACATACACTGATCACGTGCCTGGTCATGCACTGATCACGTGGCTTATCATGCACTGATCACGTTACTGATCATGCACTGATCTCGTGTCTGATCATGCACTGATCACGTGGCTATCATGCACTGCTCACGTGGCTGATCATGCCATGATCACGCAGCTACCATGTACTGGTCACATGACTGATCATGCACTGATCACGTGACTGATCATGCAGTGATCACGTGGCTATCATGAACTACTCACGTGGCTGATCATGCAATGATCATGTAGCTACCATGTACAGGTCACGTGAATGATCATACACCCATCAGGTGACTGATCATGCACTGATCACATGGCTATCATGCACTGATCACGAGACTGATCAAGCACTGTTCACGTCTATATCATGCACTGATCACATGACTACCCGTGCACTGATCACGTGGATGATCATACACTAATCTTGTGACAGATCATGCACTGATCACGTGGCTGATCATGCACTGATACCGTGACTGCGCATGGACTGATCACATGACTATCATGTAGTGATCACGTGACTTAATGGCGCTGATCATGTGACTGATCATGCGCTGATCATGTTTGCTATCATATACTGATCATGTGCCTCTGGAGGCAATAAACAAAGAGCTGAGTAGGCACGAATCAAACAGTCAGCAGGCAATAATCATGGAACACAGGTGTGAGGAATCATGCTGCTCAGCTGGCAATAATCAGGCAGCTGAGCAGGCAGGAATTACGCAGCACAGCTGGCAATTGTCAAGCAGATGACAGGTAGGAATCGTGCAGCTCAGCTGGCAATTGTCAAGCAGATGAGCAGACAGTAATCACGCAACTCAGCAGGCCCAGATCACGTGACTGAGCATGCACTGTTCACGTGGCTGATCATACACTGATCACGTGATGATCATGCACTGATCACTTGGATATCATGCACTGATCACGTGGCTGATCATACACTGTTCACGTGTCTGACCATGCACTGATCACGTGGCTGATCATACACTGCTCACGTAACTGATCATGCACTGATCACGTGGCTATCATGCACTGATCACGTGGCTGAACATGCACTGTTCACGTGGCTGATCACACACCTGTCACGTGACATATCATGCACTGATCACGTGGCACTCATGCACTGATCACGTGGCTGATCATACTCTGCTCACGTAACTCATGCACACATCACGTGGCTATCATGCACTGCTCACGTGGCTCGTCATGGAATGATCACGTAGCAACCATATACTGGTAACGTGACTGATCATGCAAAGATCACGTAAATGATCATGCACTGTTCACGTGACTGATCATGTACTGATCACGTGACTGATCATGCACTGACCACGTGGCTATCATGCTCTGCTCACGTGGCTGATCATGCAACGATCACGTAGCAACCATGTACTGGTCACGTGACTGATCATGCACTGATCACGTAATTGATCATGCACTGATCATGTGGCTGATCATGCACTGATCACGTGGCTGATCATACACTGATCACATAACTGATCATGCACTGATCACGTGGCTATCATGCACTGATCACGTGGCTGAACATGCACTGTTCATGTGGCTGATCACACACCTGTCACGTGACATATCATGCACTGATCACGTGGCTGATCATACTCTGCTCACGTAACTCATGCACACATCACGTGGCTCTCATGCACTGATCACGTGGCTGATCATGCACTGATCACGTGGATATCATGCACTGATCACGTGGCTGATCACACACGTATCACATGACTGGTCATGCACTGATCACGTGGCTATCATGCACTGATCACGTGGCTATCATGCACTGATCATGTGGCTGATCAGGCAATGATCACATAGCTACCATGTACTGGTCACGTGACTGATCATGCACTGATCACGTGGCTGCTCATGCACTGATCACGTGGCTGATCATACTCTGCTCACGTAACTCATGCACACATCACGTGGCTATCATGCACTGATCACGTGGCTGTCATGCACTGATCACGTGGATATCATGCACTGGTCACGTGGCTGATCACACACGTATCACATGACTGGTCATGCACTGATCACGTGGCTATCATGCACTGATCACGTGGCTATCATGCACTGATCATGTGGCTGATCAGGCAATGATCACATAGCTACCATGTACTGGTCACGTGACTGATCATGCACTGATCACGTGGCTCTCATGCACTGATCACGAGACTGATCATGCACTGTTCACGTCTATATCATGCACTGATCACATGACTGCCCGTGCACTGATCACGTGGATGATCATACACTAATCTTGTGACAGATCATGCACTGATCACGTGGCTGATCATGCACTGATACCGTGACTGAGCATGGACTGATCACATGACTATCATGTAGTGATCACGTGACTAATGGCGCTGATCATGTGACTGATCATGCGCTGATCATGTTTGCTATCATACACTGATCATGTGCCTCTGGAGGCAATAAACAAAGAGCTGAGTAGGCACGAATCAAACAGTCAGCAGGCAATAATCATGGAACTCAGGTGTGAGGAATCATGCTGCTCAGCTGGCAATAATCAAGCAGCTGAGCAGGCAGGAATTACCCAGCACAGCTGGCAATTGTCAAGCAGATGACAGGCAGGAATCGTGCAGCTCAGCTGGCAATTGTCAAGCAGATGAGCAGACAGTAATCACGCAGCTCAGCAGGCCCAGATCACGTGACTGAGCAGGCACTGTTCACGTGGCTGATCATACACTGATCACGTGATGATCATGCACTGATCACTTGGATATCATGCACTGATCACGTGGCTGATCATACACTGTTGACGTGTCTGACCATGCAATGATCACGTGGCTGATCATACACAGCTCACGTAACTGATCATGCACTAATCACGTAATTGATCATGCACTGATCACGTGGCTGATCATGCACTGATCACGTGGCTGATCATGCACTGCTCACGTGGCTAATCATGCACTAATCACGTGACTGACCATGCACTGATCACGTGACTGAGCATGCACTGATCACGTAATTGATCATGCACTGATCATTTGGCTGATCATGCACTGATCACGTGACTGATCATGCACTGATAACGTGGCTATCATGCACTGCTCACGTGGCTGTTCATGCAATGATCACGTAGCTACCATGTACTGGTCACGTGAGTGATCATGCACTGATCACGTAATTGATCATGCACTGATCACTTGACTTATCATGCACTGTTCACGTGAGTGATCATGCACTGTTCACGTGACTGATCATGTACTGATCACGTGACTGATCATGCACTGACCACGTGGCTATCATGCTCTGCTCACGTGGCTGAACATGCAACGATCACGTAGCAACCATTTACTGGTCACGTGACTGATCATGCACTGATCACGTAATTGATCATGCACTGATCATGTGGCTGATCATGCACTGATCACGTGGCTGATCATACACTGATCACATAACTGATCATGCACTGATCAGGTGGCTATCATGCACTGATCACGTGGCTGAACATGCACTGTTCACGTGGCTGATCACACACCTGTCACGTGACATATCATGCACTGATCACGTGGCACTCATGCACTGATCGCGTGGCTGATCATACTCTGCTCACGTAACTCATGCACACATCACGTGGCTATCATGCACTGATCACGTGGCTGTCATGCACTGATCACGTGGATATCATGCACTGATCACGTGGCTGATCACACACGTATCACATGACTGGTCATGCACTGATCACGTGGCTATCATGCACTGATCACGTGGCTATCATGCACTGATCATGTGGCTGATCAGGCAATGATCACATAGCTACCATGTACTGGTCACGTGACTGATCATGCACTGATCACGTAATTGATCCTGCACTGATCACGTGGCTCATCATTCACTGATCACGTGGCTGATCACACATGTATCACGTGACTGATCATGCACTGATCACGTGGCTGATCATGCACTGATCACGTGACTGATCATGCACTGTTCACGTCTATATCATGCACTGATCATGACTGCCCGTGCACTGATCACGTGGACTTATCATACACTGTTGACGTGTCTGACCATGCACTGATCACGTGGCTGATCATACACAGCTCACGTCAACTGATCATGCACTGATCATCACGTACATTGATCATGCACTGATCACGTGGCTGATCATGCACTGATCACGTGGCTATCATGCACTG